>NW_013668441.1:111506-112522 GCF_000517525.1 Limulus polyphemus | reverse complement strand
TGTGTCGTAAAGTTGTATTCGGAAAGAATAAACCAGTTTTATTAAGAAAGGACTTGTGTCGCTAAAGCGTAACAATATATTTTTTTATATATTTCTTAACAAAAGTAACTAAAATGAAAAATTAGAAACTTATTAGTTTAGATAAGAAATCTTAAACAAAAAAAAATGTTATCACTCTTTGAGGAATGCATGTGAGCTGTCATCACATGATGTAACTTCATAGCTTGTTTACCCTAAGCTCTAGCTGGGTGATTTATTGTTTTGTTACACTAATTAAACACAGCTCAAAGCGCAATAAAACCATAAAACTATATGAAAGCATTGTTGGAAGGTTAGAGGCTTGAAGTTGTTTGGATAAATAATTGTAATTGTCGGTTATAATCTGCAGTCATTCTAGAAAAACATTATTTTTGATTTTTATTTCACATTTTTTAACAATTCATTGTACATTGATGAATCTGCCACAGTTAGTGCTATGGTAGAGAAAATAAGAGATAGAGGAATAAAGTATAACTAAAAAAACTTTTGATATTAATTTAGAAGGTTTGAGGTTATGCAAAAGAAATATGAAACTCTAAGATGAAAAGAATTATTATTCTTAGCACAAAATCATCTTTCATTCAGATTGCTTCTATAAAGGCTTCATAAATTCAAAGATAAGTCTTCAGTAAAAATATTTTATTATAAAATCTGAATTTCTGTGAAAAATTTTTTGTAAATTTTTACTAAAAGCTTACCAAATTCTGTGAAGATATACTTAGTACATTCGGAGTTACAGTATTGTTACGTCTCCGTTCGTTAGTTAATTTTCCGTAAATTCGTTCCGACGAAACTTTAGCGACACAAGTCCTTTCTTAAATAAAACTGGTTTATTCTTTCTGAATATAACTTTGCGATACACTTAATTTCAACAGTCGCGCTATAACAAACGCTATAATTCTCAACGAACGTCTCACGTGCTCGACTTCAACAATAGTCAGTTCAATTACATGCATTGTTCCCGTCACTTTGTGACC
>NW_013668441.1:73735-110884 GCF_000517525.1 Limulus polyphemus | reverse complement strand
TACACATTGTTGCCGTCAATTTGTGACCGTCTTATATATATACGAGACTACCCCATTCTAGTAGTCTCCCGACAATTTACGAAGGTTCGAGAAGGACGTGGCGTGATACTAGTCACGTGACCTCTGCTGACGCAACAATACGTTTGCAATCTCGATAACAAAACCCACACTTTATATTACCGTCACTACCGCTCACTTGACTCAATTATCTGTCTCCATATCTATCTATCTGCAATTCTCCCACTTCAATCTATCTCCGGCTTATATAATAAAAAAGAGGGCATCTAGCCAACGCTGGGACATTCGTGAGGTTGCCCGCTAAGTCACGATCCTTCTAGAAACTCCGGCGTGCATGCTCCCAGTGTCGCATGACTTCCGCTGTCGTAACACATGGTTGTTCTAACATACTTTTGTTAAGAATTCTGAATTTTCTACATGAATATGATGTTTCTGTTTCACAATTATTTACATATAAAAATCACTACTCCAGATTAATGATTAATATGCTAAAGATATACTTACGCAATGTGAAACATTTATCAATTTCCATATATGTATCATCCTTCATCTCAAATATTTTTGAAAATTGCTATATTATGTATCATTATTTATTGGCTGTGTTTGTTGTACATTGGATAATAATTATGTAACTTGTTATTTAATTTCTGCATAACGCAACCTGTTAGTATGTTTCTTTATTAATCTTATTATTGGTTCTATAAGAAGTGTTCTGACACCCTGATGAAAGCATATAGCTGAAGTGTAGATAAAAATTTTAAATTTTACAAAATGCTCAAGAGTTAATGGTTTTTTATCATTGAAGAGCACATACAAAATACTTTGGCTTATCACTGGACAAAATTTGAGGCTTTACATGTTTCAGTTTAAAGAAATCTAATACTTTGAAAAGTGAATATTATACACCTACAAATGAAACTTGAATAAATTTATACATTTCATTTATAGACTTCTCTTAAATTGGAGCTGTGTAGCATTAAGAATAGGATGTGAATAAACTTTCAATTCCCAAGAGATTGTTGTTTGATACATAGACACATTTAAACATGTTAGTCATATTTAATGGAAAAATCCTATCTCAATAGAAACGAAAGGCTGTTTATTGAAGTGGATCCTCAAATCATTTATGCTTACCTTGTTTTGTCATTTCCACATTTTATGGAATATCAACAATGTTAATAAAATACACTAAACACTTTTACTGTTCACTATGAAGTAACTGGAGGTTTTGAAGGCCCAGTTAGAAAGGAACAAAACATAACTAAAGAATTTGCATCTAAAACAATCAAACTAGATGCTTTGATTAAGTTAAAGCACAAATCTCTCCAGAATAGAGATTATCAATACCCAAATTTTGGTGTATTTGAAGGCTCAAGAGAAGGTGATATGTCAACTCCAAGTCCAGCTTCAAGTTTTAAAGGTAACCCAGTCTTTGCAGAATGCATGAAAAATTAGTATTTAATTTGATATGCATAAGGTTGAGAATAAATGAATTTAAATTATTCCTGAAAGAGGTAACCATTGAAGTTGTAAAAGTTTCAGGCTAACTTTCTGTTTTCAAAAAACAAAATTTTGTTATTCTGAGAATTTTGATCAACTTGGGTTTTATAATATTAATGATTCACTAGTTGTTGTTTTTTCACAAAATTGTACATACAATTTCCAACAAGAGGTTTTTAAAATCTTGAATATATGATTCTCTTGATCTCTTACTAGTGATTTTGATGAACTTGTGATGCTAATGACATGACACTATAGAGAGTTGAGCACATTATATTAAAACAGTTTTGAATTTACAGATCTTTAAGTCACATGATCACCACAGCAAATATAAAGTCAATGTGGAATGGCATGTATCAGGACTAGGTTTTCACAATGTACGGTGTTTTTGATTGTTTTTGTGAAAGGGTATGTAACAACAAATTGCCGATGCAAAATATTCCTACCTTCAGATCATAAATTTAGACTTTCCAAAGTGGGGATATCTCTTGCACTTAATGTCCTTAGAAAACAAAGGAATATGGATCAACTTAGGGAACCAGGCTAATCCAGAAAGAGACCTTCAACAAGTCATACCCCAGCAGTGGTAGGTAAAGTATTACGCTTTGTAACAGATGAATATCCATGATCACAAAGGTCAGTAAAAAAAGTCACTTACATGCACCATGCAACAGTATGCAATTTAATCAAGAAAAATCTCTATCTGGAAAAGTGACACAAGTCACGCATATACAAAGAGCTTTCATGACACATTCATTCAACCATTGCATACTTTAAGCAGGTGGAGAATGAAATTAATATTCATACTATTCTAAACAAACGCATGTATTTCTTTGTAATTGAACTGTTGATACTTGCACTGGGGAACAGTTGTCCTTGGATGGATTATGGAAAGTCAACAGGAAGGAGGCGAGTGCTTTTGACATACAGTTTTGCAATGGAGCCTTTTGCAATTGAAATTATGATCTAGAGCTATTGTAAAGATGTACAGTTGTTAGAGAGAGTATGAGCAGATGTTGCCACATGGACTGTAAAGGGTGGTGGCCCCCAAACCATTTTAATCTAATATAGTTAACCTGCGTTGTTTCATAAATTGTACATGTGATTCTAATTACTTATTATTGGTTGTTTTGATCTTCTGTTAATTGTGATTTTAATTACTTATTATTAGTTGTTTCGATCTTCTGTTAATTGTGATTCTAATTACTTATTATTAGTTGTTTTGATCATCTGTTAATTGTGATTCTAAATTATCTTTTGCTTGTGATTTTGATCAGTATTTTTGTTTTTATAATATCTTTTTATCCATTAGGTTCCCACTACTGTGGCAACACCACCACCAACAGAAACATATGTAAGTTATAAAGAACTTAGAATTATTAATACTAAAGGCTAATCATACATGTTTTTTGTTATTGTCAGTATGTTTATTTAACAACAAATGGAGAAACTGCCTAGTAAACAATAGAATTAGCAAAAGGATTAGCACCGAACTTGTTTATCTTTTTTTTTAATGGATGATAACATTTTCAGATTCATTAAAGTTAAGTAAAATATGTAGGATACTAGTAAATCTTAAATCAAGTTTTTTGTATATAGGTAGAGAAATAATAGGCATATATATATATAATTTATCAACTTTACGGTTAATTGAATTACATACTTGCTAATGCTTGTTAAAAGACTTGAGTATTATATTGTGAGTGTTTGTTTGTTTTGAAGTTAAGCACAAAGCTACATGATGGGCTATCTGTGCTCTGTACACCATGGCTATCAAAACCCAGTTTCTAGCATTGTAAGTCCACAGACATACCGCTGTGCCACTGGGGGGCAGTTGTGAATGTTATCTGGAAAAAATGTGAAACTGGTATAATGATTCAACTGTGCAACTGAATTCAACTTTTATTTTCAGCTCATCTAACAAAGTGCAGTGTATATCTCATTAAACAAGAAGTTTTCCAAACAACAAAATAAATTCTTACACAAATATATTTGAACCATTCTTTGACACTTTTTTGTACTTAATGAAAACGTAATTATAATAAAATTTTAATGTGTATACTTACAAATGTGTTAACACAGACTGTTTGTGCTAGTAAGCTACTGTCTTAAACTTTTTGAGAGCTGAATAAGTCAGTTCAGTTTGTGAAAAGGATCCCATCTTCCATTATAAGTCAAGTAATTAAATTTTAGATTAGAGTTACAACTTCTTTTGTTTGAGTGCATCCAACAAACACTGAATCTGATCCTAAGGCTGTAAGTAAAAAAAAACAGGTTGGCTCACAAATAGTTTAAGAGATAAAATTAAAATTAAAGAAAAGCCTCATAAATTTAAGAAATTTAAATTGACTGGTATGAAAGGAAATTTAGAAGATTATAGAAGATCAAGAAAGTTGGTGAAACAGGAAATTAGGACATCAAAAAGAATGTGTGAGGAAAGGTTGGCTGAAAATGTAAAAATTAACAGTAAGGATTTCTTTAAATACATTAAGGGTAACCAAAATGTTAGGATGGGGGTAGGACCCTTGAGGGATGATAAAGGAAGGCTAGTATCTGATGATTATGAGAAGGCTGGGTTACTAAATTTTGCTTTTTCTTCAGTTTTTACTTATGAAGATTTAAGCAGTACTCCACATCTTGAACAGTTGATAAATGAAAATAAGATCAAACAAGATGACTGCATTAATTCTGAGCTGTTTAAGAAAAAATTGGGAAGTTTAAAAAATGATAAGGCTCCTGGACCAGAAAATATTTCCCCAAGGGTTTTGAAGGAGGTTAAGGATTGGATGTGTGAGCCACTTACTACTATTTTTTTTGTAAGTCCTTGAATGGTGGGCACGTACCATAGGATTGGAAGTTAGCTAATGTCACTCCTCTTTCCAAGGAATGTAATAAAAAATTTTTGTCCCAGTAATTATTGGCTTATTAGTCTTACATCAGTTGTGGGAAAAGTTTTGGAAAGTTTGATAAAAGATGCTTTGCAAAGTCATTTATATAATTTTATTAGACAGTCAACATGGTTTCACTAAAAGAAATTCTTACCTTACAAAGCCTTTGACATTCTTTGAAAAGGTTACTTTTTATGTAGATGAGGGTAAGGGTGTAGATTTTGGTGTATCTGGATTTTTAGAAAGAATTTGACAAGGTGCCACATAAAAGGCTTGTAAAAAGTTATCTCTAAGTGTGTGGGATAAGTTAGTAAATTGGATAGGTTATATCTACAGAAATATTGACTGTAAGTCTAAAAAAGTTATAATTTCATTGTACAGGTCACTGGTTAGGCCACATTTGGAATATTGTGTTAAGTTTTGGGCTCCTTACCTTAGGAAAGACATCGAATCGTTGGAAAGGGTTCAGAGAAGGATTATTAGAATGGTGCCTGGGATGGAGGGGATGTCATACATGGAGAGGTTAAGATCTCTGAAATTATTTTCTCTCAAAAAAAGAAGAGTTAGAGAGGATCTCAGATCCTCTCTTGGTTTTACAATCTTGAGATTGTGAAGGGAAATGATAGTTTTCTTTGATATATTGTTTAGGCAGAGTATTCCTCAAGAATTGTTAGTGCTGATGCATTATTTTTTCATACTTAATGGTATGTATGGTAGGACTAGGGGATACAACTATAATATTCATCAGGAATGGTTAGTGCTGATACATCATTTTTTTCATACTTAGTGGTATGTATGGTAGGACTAGGGGACACAACTATAAATTCTGTCAAGGTTGGAGTAATCTTTAGCTAAGACAGTTTTATTTTTATAACAGGGTGGTTGACCTCTAAAAAGGGTTACCTTTGGATACTGTAGAGGCAATAAATTTAAGTGAGTTTATGAGAAAGCTTGATAACTTTATGAATGATAAAAGCTGGATCTAAGATTTTGAAAATTAATTTACTTGATAGTTTTAGTTTAGTTTAGAGGATAAGACAGCAGAGATGGACCATTAAATCCCTCGTTGTCCCTAAACATTAGGCTATGCTAAGATAAACAAGTAGAGAGTATGTTTGCAGCATCCTCTGATGCTGGTGGAGCAAATTGGTGATACTTCACTTGATGTTTTCATGTGCTATGCTACATCAGTTAGGAAGAACGTTAATGCCTATTTTTTGACATGCATATAAACCTTTAGAATCCAGATACATATATTTAATTTGAATATTGTTGTTGAAAAGTTATCGATTAATGAGTAAAAGAAAACCTGCTAAAACGTTTTACTTCATTGATTTCGGTTCCTGTAAAGTAAGTTAAAACAATAATTAAAAAAAGATATGAAAAAAGTATTCAGTTTACTTGAGGTTCACTCTGTTTCCACAATAGTATGTTAAAAATTCTCGCACAGTAATAAGAATCCGTATAAAAAAATTCATAAAAAGATAGCGTTCAAATAAGTCCTACTGTCTGGGTGATACTTAATCAGTAGATGCACGGTGTGTTATAATCAGAACTCGTATGGCAATGATTCAAAGGAATCCGTATATAAAATTTACGACGGATTTCTTGACTTTTTAATATTTATTGACGAATGTTAACGCGTGCAAACGTTCTTGCGATTTCAATAACATCTTGAAGTTTGTTAAGCACCAAAGGATTATATTTGAAAATACAAACAAATAACAACGTTCTTTCATAAATGTTTAATTGCTTCATTGAAAAACCAATAGAACTTCCTTGTGGCGTTACAGTTTACAAATACACAATTTCATTTTATATAGAATTGGATATGTGCTGAGGAAAACTTAGTTAAACGAGACTTTTTTAATAAGCATTTTTCGAAACTTTTAGACTGTTTTTTTATAAATTCAAACAAAACATAAACACTTTTGGGAGAATGTAATAACTTTATGCGAAGAAAATTATCTTAGTATAACAAGTATAATTTTATCAACATAAATAACTCGCATACATACCGTAAATAGATTTATTCCTGCCCGTGTTCATTTCTACTGCAATATTTTTAAAATTTTACTTATCAATAGGATGCAGCTCCAGTATTCCTGAGACTTACTTGTAAAACCAATCATCAAAAATACGTGTAGATAAGTGAATTGTAATTTCATTTAAAAACGTATTTAAGGTTTATAGTAATACAACCTTCATGAATTGAAAATTATTTTTAAACATTCTATTACCATTAATAAAGAGTGACACAATTTACATAAAAAATACATCCGTTAATACTTGCCCTGTTCATTCTTGAAGAAATAAAAGTAATATTAACATGGTAATTTCTATAATTGAAAAACTTTTAATGAGCGAACTTTCAAAATACGACAGGTTGTGATTTAACTTAAAATAATTAGGGTTTTAAACACTACCTCAACCAATCAAAATGATTTGAAATATGATGTTGATCGTACTCGAGAACATATAACCTTGGTAATCAACTTAGAAGCTTGTAATAATAACTTAATCTAAGTTACATTTATGAAAAATGGATAAATTAATCAATACTTTAATCGATGGAAAATCAAGGCACGTCAGTGCACATTTGTTAGAAAATAAAATCTCATATTATTGTCACATTGAAAATTCAATAAAAATGAGTTGACGTTTCTTATAAAACATCCATATATTTGCTTCTTCTAACAATTTTAATATTAGAAGCGTACACAATAAATAGTGCTAATTAAAAACTAAAGCGATCATGCATTTAACCATGTGATATGAAAAATGGATGTTTTCATTGCATTTTATAATGAAAGTATAGTGTGTTTAATGAGTAAAGACTCGGATTGTAGCAATACGCTTCACGTCGAGGTCTAACAAAAAATTAAGACGCCCGAAAAAACCATGAGTATGTTATCAAACACATAGTAATAAAAAGAGTTGATATACTACTTTTGCTTATATCTTGCTTGTAAAGTTATTACAGTTACCATTAATTGTAATATAACTTACAATAGGCTCAAGTTCGGATGACTTGAAAGTTGTAGACGAATTTCACGACATCTACAATGCGCGAGAATTTGAGAAATAATATGCATCTGGTGATATTTTTCGATTAAAGAATTTAAATTAACGCTTACATAATTCTTATGACATGGTACAAACGTTGATCTTAAACACTCATAGTTTTGAATATAGACTATGAAAATACTCTATAAATCAAGAGCCAAGTAAAGGAAAAACATTACGATATTTCAATCATCTCTATTCGTATCGCGTATAAGAACACCCGTAACTGTCATCTTCACTGCATATCACATGGGTTAAAAGTTTTTCTCTTTTTTTTTGTAATTAACTATCTTTTATATTTTATTTCAAACGATTTCCGGCAATGTATATGAAAACAGACTCTCACAGATTTTTTTCATCAAGTTTGGACCAGGCTGACAACACCTTTCATAGACGGCGGAACTCTTATACAGGGAGGAACAGCTCTCGCATAAGTCACCCTTAGCAGTTCCTGGCATACATACATCATGTGATAAAGTATTGTAGTTGGCTTTAACACTTGAACGCTTCAACAACAATCGAGAAGGTGCTGCCACCGTGTGCTGAATGATAGGAATATTCAATAAACTCCCAACTACAAGTGCGAAGAAGAGAAATCTTCCAAATAACGGGAAGTTCATCCTTGTTTGAAAGAAAATTAATATCTGAAAAAAAAAAAATAATATATATATATATATACACACATTTGTAATTAATAATTGTTTTTTACAAATTGTAAAAATATTCAGTTATATCTTAAATGGAACATAGGAACTATCTAAATTGACTTACTATTTATAAATTAATTAATTCTTACTAAACAAGCAATCTCCCATCAACAGAGGGTATGGAAAGCAGCACTCTAAGGATGTATTAAACGAAGCAATATACTCAAGAACTCTCAATAGCTAGCAGCAGGCTCATATGTTAAAATTATGGCTATGTAAATAACAATGCTACTTACCGACAGCCAATTAGAGAATCAAAGTATTATTCGTCTGGACTAACTTCTTTACTTATCAAGATACGATTTCAAATACCATAACGTAAAATATGTGAAAATATTTGAAGTGCTAGGCTTATTTCGAAAATACCAATTGTTACAGGAGAACGAAAAGTGAATTTAGGCCCCTACGGGGGGGGGGTAATATTTTTCCCCTATGAGTGTCTAAAGGGATTGAATCCCAGAAGTTCCTGGTTTCTCTCCCATTCCCCCTCCCCCAACTAAAACAACAACAAAACGTTCCATCTGTAGCGATATGTTGTAAAAAACAACTCATATTAGCACACTGATGGTGAAAAGTGAAAATATTGAAAACATTCTCCATATTTTTAGCCTCATAGAACAGCTCCGAGTTTTTTTTTTTTTAAGTACAAACTTTTTAGCTCATAGTTCCGTCGTCTCTTGACCGATTTGAGATTTGACTCAGGAGATCAAACCCTTTCTATTGATATATTTGATCACGCCAACAGTCTCACAGATTAATTTACTCTAATCTTGCCTAAAAGAATTTCAATTTGAGGGTAGGCTATTGGAGATCCTGACGAGTAATAAAATCGAATCGGGTATACGCGCGCCACATGGTTGGTATTGCTGGGGCACAAAAATATAGCTAATAAAAAGAGAAACACAGGTCTTATAGATTAATTTACTCTAATCCTGCTTAAAATAATTTCAAGTACCGCGGCTATTGAAGATTCCTTCTTGTTTATAATCATCAAGACCTTTAAATATTTTTTAAACCTCTATTCCCGAGAAAATAATAACGGAAGCTTTCAAATTTGATGAGCCTTCTGCTGTTCGTAAATAAAAACATTCAAAACACCTATAATATACAGTTTTTTTAGAGTGCCTCAACAACAACAACAATATATGTATATATGACGGCATAATAATATTTCATAAAACTATACGGAGTATACATCTTTCTAAGTTTTTGCTACACGATTCACATACTAATAGGAATAATTATATTTAATATATATAATTTTAAAAATACATAAACAGTAAAGCCACCCATTTTGAATACTTACAATTTTGCGATTGATTTTGATGCCAAAAAATAAAATTAACAATGGTCATGCATGATATTTTACGAATACACCCTCATTTATTCATATATCACCTTTCATATTTCGCGATAATATATATCAATCTATACGGCCCCCCAGTGGCACAGCGGTATGTCTGCGGACTTATAACGCTAGAAACCGAGTTTCGATACCCGTGGTGGGTACAGCACAGATAGCCCATTGTGTAGTTTTATGCTTAATTCCAAACAAAAACAAATCAGTCTGTAAGTTTCTTCTTTGACGAAATAGATTATACCATATATTATCAGTATTAATTCCTCTGTTTTACAGACTGAGTGCAGAAGTTACTTTTCTTTTAAAAAGGCTTCTGACAGACTAACACATTCTCCCTCTATATTAATACGCTAATTTCATTCTGAATTTTTGCGTTGCATGTTACTTGATTGTTTCCATAATCAGAAGGCAAACAAATATGAATGCAGAAAATTAAGTCTATCATAACGTACAGATATCATACAAATAGGTTTTTATTAAGTATTTTCGATAAGGAGGTATATATAAATTCATTATTGTAAAATAGTAAAATATTAAAAGAATTACCAATAACACTCAAGAGAATTTGCTGAACAATACTTAGAATAGCAGTAATAAAAAGCTAACTGCAATGAAATGATACAGATCGGTTTTGCCTTCAAGTATGCTATAAGACCATCACGGCAATTCAACTAATGTTTTGATAGGGAGGTTTAATGAGTTAAGTTAAAAATTACGATTAACATGAATTAAAACACCGAGAAATACATTTACCAGTACACACAGTGATGTTACACTGTCGCTTTACTTACGTGTAAAGCAAAGCTGAAACAAAAACACACGATTTCAGCTCACAATCCGCTCGTTTAAGTGCTACTGGGTGCTTGGACAAGGTCTGTTTTAAATATATATGGGTGTAAAGATTGGAACGATAATAACCTTTGAATTCTTATGAAACATCCCATTTGGAGTACACAGAAAAATTTGGAAACACCTGACAGTATATATAAAACTATCTGTGTTAACATCACACTTAATTTAACCTAATTCATACCAATGGTGATTGTGCTACAGGCAAATGATAAATGACGACATCTCTTCATTGAATCATATGTATACTTATTATCACCATGATCTAATACCCGGTAAAATTTGGGTTCATTGTCGTGACTCATTTCAGTTGATTATATTTAAAGCCATTTTTCTAAAAGACCTCCGAAATATAACAGAAGAAAAAAAAAACTACAAAGAGTGTAAGACAGACTTGAAAAATATGAATCTGCTAAAAATATTAGAAAAGTTATTGGATCAGAAGTTCTCAGCTACAATACGATCGACTTGTATAGTAATAATATTCGTATAGATTAAGAGGATGTCTATCTAATCTGTAGGCCTATATCATTAGCTAACTATGTAAGGCATCATTCAGAAGAAGAAAAGGTTAGAAGTTAGAAGTTTTAGACAATGACTATCTATACCCTGACCCTACACTTTATTGCTTGTATCACAACAATGGTTGATTTTTTATTTGAATCTATAGACGAAGAATCTTAAAATACACGCTAGACAACTCTCTCTAAACACGTATAAACAAACTTTTCATTTCTTTTTATAAATCGCTATATTTCTCGCAACGATTTAGAATCTGACAATAGCCTGAAATAGGAGATGCTTTCCTGCATTTTTTCTGTTTGTTCTCTCTACTAAATTTTTAAATTTAAACCAGTTTCTTTCAGCAAAAGAAGCGACACGGCTTTCTATCGTAAGCATAGGAAATTATCTCGTGTTGACAAAAAAAAAAAAAAAAAAAAAAAAAAAGGGAAAAACGAAGTTATCTTAACGTTTATCTAATGTTTTATTGCACAAGGAAAGATACTACTTACTATGGATGTAAAACAGCTTTATCACGAAAAAGTTGCTGCTAGCTTGGCACAAGATTTAGCTATCTGATAAATGTAGTTCTTCCTCCTGACCCGACTTGAATAACAAGTCAAGAACCTTGGATTTGAAGAACCTCAGCAGTACTGAATATATTTTCAACAGGATAGTTCCTAGAAATTAATTTCACAGACTCGGCGTCTCAGATTATAACCGACATTTATAGCGACTGGTGTCAAAAGCTCCAAACCACGTGCTGCTATTGACGTCATAGCTTAGAGAAACTACCAACCAATAGTTGAGATAAAATATATAATATTACTATAGGCGGAGCTTCGGGTTGAACTCAGTTCATAGAGTGATGAGGTAATCCGTTTGGTCGTATAGTAACAAGAACGATATGATAAGCTAATTTACTCTCACTGTCTGCCGGTGTCTTGCTATTTGCTCTTATCGATAGGAGGTCAGACAACAAGCAACGACCGCCACCATAAGATAGAACAAGAATATGTTAATATTATAACAACACGTTATTATCACCCGTTGGAAATCTTATGCTGCTTAGCTTTTCCGTTTCTCGAAAGAATTATTTAAAATTATGTAACATTTTTAATTAAATCGTATTTTCATAAATCACAACAAAAATATATTCTACTTTAGAAAGGTATTTTTATTGTTTTTAGGTGAAAGGAGTTAAATTCAGAATCGATCCAGTAATTTAATCTTTGACCGAAATCCTCATGTGGAAATTGAAATATTTCGATTAATAAAACTTGCTACAGCACATTGAAAACAAAAAAAACACAATGTGGATTTCGATCGTTTCCTTTGTCCACGCAGGACTCAGACACTGTGTTGATGAACGACAACGGAAATGTTAAATTGTATAGTTTGAAGTCATACAATATAATTTATAGAATGTTCGATGTATTTGCGATCGAAATTCCATGTACATTGTAAGAAAAACAGAAAATCCATTGATATATTCAAAACCAGAGACTGGAAGTTCTGTGACTCAGTTGAAAAAAAAAGGAGTTATAGGTTTCAATTCGAAAAAAAGAAAAGAAAAGGAGTTTTAAGTTTCAATTCTTTGTCATAGCGTCAGAACTTGTTAGTTTACATAATTTGGAAATAAAAAATCCACGTGTTTATTGCCATAAAAGAAATATAATAGAATTCTTTTTACGTACAATTTAACGTATGATACCCTTACGTATTACAGAATATTAGTTTTAGTTATACGCCTTTAATCGATTGCGTGTATACAGTTCCATCACAAGAGCCTCTTTTCATAACAAATAAAAAATAAAAAAATCGTTTATACCACGAGACGGATATCAACTTTCTGTCAATTTAATGTAAGTTGACAACGGTTGTGCTATCCATCAATTCAAGAAACATCTCATCAATTTAGTTTAACTGTTCCAGTCTGGATAAGACTTCCTCATATTAAACATACGAACCAGGCGGGAAAATGGAATGGTTTGTTGATTAGGGGGTGGTCGTGAAATAAATATGGTTGATTGAGATACCTTCATCAATCTCACTTACATGTCAGGTTTGTTGACCACAACTGGATGATCAAGTTACTCTTTTACTGTGCGTATATACAGCTGAAGCCGGTTGCGTAAAGCACTTTCCACTGCGCCAAATACTTTATCAAAATCTGATTAAATTGATTTTTAAGGCTTCCGGTGCCCTAACAAATTGCCTGTAACTTATCTTTCTAGAGGTACTTCTAATTGCGATTTCATCCTTTGACCAAATCAGTTATTCCTGTATTTCCATTCATTTTTTTTCTTCCTCTATATTATTATTATTTTCCTTTAAGATTTTACTCGTAATATTTTTAATCATGAAATAACTGCGTATTATGTAACGTAAATGTTACATCTTTCGTGAATGTTAAGGCTGTATTATTTACGTTCGCTTTAGTAAATTTCACACCCACACACACGTATATATATATTAATAAACTCGATAATCATTATTTAGGCACATTGTTTAAAAAAAGCCTATTGTTTTCATGTCAATTTGTGTAGTTTGTGCTTAATAACAAACAACAACGACAATTATTTAAATTTTGCGGCAACTTCACTGTAGAAAATAAAAACTGCATTTTTTTATTTTTAAAACTATATAAGTGTAACTATTCCTCAAAGAACTGATCTTAGTCATCTCACATTGTAAGCAAGATGTTTATTATCCATTTTATTTTACTTACTCTGCTATCACATTTTAGCTGCCTAATGTCTTTAATTATTATAACAATTAAAATGTAACTTTTTTAAGACATTGGTTTCACATTGCAAGAAAGATAATTTTTCATTTATGATTTTTTATAACAGTGTAGAAGCTACAATCCGTGGGTCACATCAAACACCCATTTTCTTTAAAGATAATGGGTAACTGTAGTCTTCGCAGAAGAGTCAGTATTACAGCACCCAAAGATTAAATTCACACATGAATCTGTAACCCGTATGATAGCATGTCCATATGTATTTAATGTAATATATTTTGTGGATTATGATGGTGTTCTCATATTTAACTTGAATTACTAAAATTAAAAGAAAAAACGAGCTATCAATAATACCCTTAAATTTTGTCAAATTCTCTATAAAAGAACATAAGTTACAGTTTTAAAGTGCATATTAAACGACTAGGTAAAAATAAACTTGTAAAAGATTTTAAATGTTATGTGTTTAGGAAAAATATTATTTTTATTTTAGACTAAAAAATTATTTTGTAGCAAGATAAAAATAACTTTGTTTGTATGTAAGCATTTTATTTATCAACGTATAGCTGTTGTAATAATAAAGAAATGTAAATAAAGGTATGTGTTTACTATACTTTTGTGTGTAATTTCCTTGTTTTTATGTTTACCACATTCTCGTAGACATTCAAACTCAGTAGCCTCCCAGTGGCATAGCGGTATGTCTGCGGACTTACAACGCTAGAAATCGAGTTTCGATACCTGTGGTGGGCAGAGCACAGATAGCCCATTGTGTAGCTTTATGCTTAATTACAAACAAAGAAACAATTAAAATCAGTATAACAACCATAAGATGCTCAAAATAGGCATAGTGATATGGTAAGCTACTGATGAACTCTTGAATTTTCAAAATAGGATTATGCTGAAGTATGATGATCAAATACTTGTTTGTTTTAGAATTTTCATGCATAGCTACAGAAAGAGCTGTATGCGAATAGTCATTCCTAATTTTGAACTGACAGATTAGACGGATGACAAGTAGTCAATAGCGCCCACAGACAACTCTTAGGTTACTCTTATATGGAAGTTGGCTGTCACTCTTTTGCGCATTTTTGCGGCAACGAAACGCGAACCATGAATCCTCGGATTCACAAACCATCTGGCAATTACGGGACTTCATGATACGTCTTGAACTTTAATTGTTATCTTTTCATTTAAGCAAAGAAACTCATCATATAATCCCCATTTCGAGTTGCGCACAATTCATCGTGCCAAGGTTCATTGGTATATTTATGATTAAGAATAAATATATGGTTGATATCGATATACATTCTTTAAGTTTTATTCTTATTTATTTATTTCTAAATGTAGTAACAGTTATATTACAAGAGTTATAATAGTCCCACTGACGTAGAAGGAATGCATTTTTAGTAGTGTTCTTATATCACATAGCAAAAAAAACAAGAACAGTCAAATACTACTCTTAGTACTTCCTATGGTCGTTTCTTAAAAATGGCTTAAATATTATTTGTCACTGCATTTCTGTGTTAATTGCAGGTTAGGTATATAGTTTGGTGTAGATCGAAATTTATTTTTACGTAGTATGCATGTGGCTACCACAAATAATATTCATTTTAGTTGCACAGTTATGCCCGTCATTTTATTTGTTTGGTTCAGAAGTACTTAAGAGTTTGATTTTCTTATATACCGTTTGTTAAAGACATAGTGCAACCCGATGCTAATGTCACACAAACTGAAGACTTAATTTCCACTTGACTGTTTGTTATATTTTATCCATTTATAAAGTCACGAACGTCGAGAGCCAGCACGGGCCCCGGGGCAAACATCCTCACCGGGCCCCATTTCTCTCTCTTTTTTAACATTTTCAAGAATTTATTAAAAAGAAGATCATAAATTAGGACATCAACGAGCTCATATGCCAGAGAGAATCATAGCAGCAGCCGTTTTTACCTCACAGTGTAAGCGTAAAAACGTTAATAAAGTAACAACAAATATTTATTAAATCTATGAAGTAACAAATACATATTAATTATTATTCAAATTATTATTTCCGTCGTTCTTAATGAAAAGCCAAAAACTATGTTTTTATCTTTAAATGAAGATATACCCTAAAGATGCTTTGCGGGCTTCACCTCATAACCAGGTTTCATTCGCCCGGGCCCCTGGGCAGTTGCCCCCTTTGCCCCCCTCTCCCCCCTGTCGGCGGGCCTGTATAAAGTATACAAATAGTACGATAGAATTAACGATTATCGTCAGGCTGTTTCGCACAGTAAAAGGTGGTTTAAAAACGTCACCTAAAATTTTATTTTTAGGTGTATATTCAACTCTACTACTTTTAAAAATAGTGAATTTTTTTTGATATAAACCATGATATAAAATATGTCATTATTATTACATAAAGTTTTTATTCAACAGCAGCCTTAAGTTGTAATACTTTTTGGTTCACTTTGTCTTTATACGAAATGCTGTACACTGAAAGTATCTTCTTAAAACCCACAAATAAGTCATTAGTATCATATAAGAGATATGACTAAACAGATAGATAAAAGAAAAGATAGATAGCCTGATAAATCACGACCCAGTAATTATAGTATCAGCACACTATATGAGTTTGAAACAAACACCATACCTTGATTGCTCGTGGAAATAAACTGGAAAGAACAAGTTTAATTATTTACAATGCATAAATTATGAATTTTTTTCCCGGTGTTAGTTTAGGTATATATGAAAATTTTTCCACGTTTATTTTTCTTATACAGTGCACTGCTTTTTCAATAAATGCTGAAATGGTTTTGGTACATATTCTTCGCGCTGAAATACGGACTTCTGCAATATGTCACTAAGTGACGTCACCAGCCGAGAGCGTGGCGTGATGAAGGCGGTTCAAGGTGAAAGTTTAAGCATAGAAGAAACTTAAATCAAATTATAATATGAAAATTATAGCATAAAGCTCTAGATACAGCAAGGTGAGATTCGCAATGCATAGCTGATAACATCTTAACACAACGTATCATTCTGCGAATGTTTTGATTTTGAGGATATTTGTATTTATGGCAAAGCTACTCAGGCAATCTGCTGCCAGTTAGTAGCACCCTGATATTCTTCATACATCTTAAGGGGTTGACTGTCACTCTTATATTTTGTGGTATCATACCTATTCGAACTCGGCTAGCCAGCTCCGAAATCCAGAGCTCTACCACAGAGCCACCTCGCGCCATATATTTTTCGTAAAGCAGTCACTTTTATAATGTGTAAAATAAATCAAGGTTTTGTTTCTTGATTCAGCATATAAAAAACTCGAATTTTCTATATTTTGAACAACGCATAAAATATATGTATTGTTATAAGCTATATTTTTAATGTCGTAATCGATCTTAACTAGAGAGCGCATCAGTTAAGATCACTTTTGTCCCAGAATATTTGGGAATATTAATAAACGAGAGGCTTTGCGAACAATCTAGAACAAGGATATATTAAAATACAGAGTCAACAAAGATCGAGAGGATAGTTGAGGGGTATTTAAGGTGAAGTGAAATAAGCTTGCAGTAAAGCATCAAGAAAATAGAGTTATTCAAGATAGAGAGTTGAATCAGTCATTGTGTTGTCGGTAAAGTGTTTGGATATTTGTTAGCTACCGCGCTTATTGACTTACTTTGTACAAGTAAGCTGATTTTACATTAGTCCTAGTATTGTTTTTAAGTCACATGTAAAGTAGGCCTAAAACAAGTTACGATAGTTTACAAGTGTTCAAGCTTGTAGAAATTTTAAAGGAAGAAATAACGTAGTTTGTTCACCAGATAATGTAAAACCAAAAGAACCCGACAACAAAAGAACAACGTTATAACAGTATATTCCCACTGGGATAAATACAACAGTACAATATTCTCATTACCCATTTCATCTGAAATATTTGTAACGTACTTGCTACAAATATAAAAATATTAAGATTTAAAGTACAATACTAACTAAAATTAATAATAACATTTTACTTTTTAGGGTAGCATAATAATGTTGTAATAGTATGTTTTTGGTTGACGGTTCCTTTTGGATTATTTGATAAAAAAGAATAATGCAAAGTCCTGGTCAATTAATATAGCGAAAATGTTTTATTTCTATGATTACAAGTTCTTTAGATTAGATTAGCTAATATTCGTTGACATTGACAGGCTTAAATTCACAGTATATATTATGACGACAATTTTATTTACTTGGTAATTTCTCTCGCTCTGCACAATAAACGGCGTATCTCTGTAGGCTCAATGTGACTTCCTTACAGACTCAAAACTGAGATATAATATACTCTAGCGGGGTAACTGACGTTTGATACTAATCAAACTGTTCTAAAATTTTGGAGAAAATTCAGCGTTAAGACACGTGTTCATCACATAAGCCAAATATATCCTGTGTTAAGCAACAATAAAATATCTAAATTAAAAATGCGGTTTACAATGCTGCCCAATCCCTGGATTGTGAATTTCCATTAAACATCCTATTACATAAAGAAAACAATGATATAGTAATTTTAAACTTCCATAATTGACAATAAGTCTGTAAAATTAATATACTAATATAAACGTTACAATTATCAAATAATCAATTAAATTTGTAAAACAAAGTACAACAAAAATTTAGATTCACAAACAAAATACTTTTTGTTCTCATGGCTTATGGTACCAAGATGTGATGATTTCTTGCTCTTTATCATCACTTTCCATCTTGTCACTTAAGGAGAGGATGATTCGTTTTTTGGTAAATGGTCGAGGAATCTGCTGATAGTTGACTTACTTCTGCGAAGTTTACTCTGAAGCTAATCAGTTGGCCGTTTTCCTGCTGACGTACCTCCAAAGATGCTCATGGTGGATGACCTTCGGTTTGAGCCATATGTGTTTCTGAAGTAATTGTCGTGTAGTGGTCTTAGACCGTGAAAATGTTTGGAGCAAGTCTAATCTCACATTTATGCTTCCACACGAAGCCTATTTCCCCATGTATTCCTCCTAAATTCAATTACCAACTGATTGATTTCTGTCGCGAAACTATGTTTATTTGTTGTTTTGTTTGAATTTCGCACAAAGCTACTTGAGGACAATCTGCGCTAGCCATTCCTAATTTCTAAATAATCAGTAGATTAGAGGAAAGGCAGCTAATTAAGCCACATATCATTAACTCTTGGGCTACTCTTTTACCAACAAATAGTGGAATTGACCACAACGTTACAATTCCTTCCCATGGCTGAAAGGGTGAGCATGTTTGGTAAAAGCTTCAATCCTGCGACCCGCAAATTCAGAGTCAAGCACCCTAACAACTATGTTATTCTAGGCCCTGTTAAGAATATTCTACAGTGAGTGTAACTTCAAACTTTCGTTTTGCTGGAATTTTATGACCAATTGTTATTTACACTAATCCATCTTTTTGCTTCTCCTCTGGTGGCAATTCACGATTTTCATTACCAGGCAAGTCGAACAACAATAGCTACAGAACCAATGTTGACCAAAACGTTGCAAGGCTTCCCAATAAGGAACGCTTTGACTCGTGAACACATTCCTTTGCACTTTTTATAATAATTAAGAGGTATGGAGTATTCTTATATTTAGGTTATCACTTCCTTGATTTATAATGAATATTTGATTCATCACACTTTGAAATGTAATGTCCGCATACTTCACACTTAATAACAGTTTCCTTTCCCTGTTCAACTTGGGGCATGGTGGTGGGTAAAACAAAATACGCGGCATAGCTAACTAATGAATGAATATTTGCTGTAAAATTCTTATCAGTGCTATAAATGTAGCTACCAGTTTGGCCGCAAATTTTGATTTCATTGCTTTAAGTCACACACTCAATCCTTTCGTGGCCACACATTTTTTTCACACCTAAGGTGTTTTTGATTAGATATCATGAATTTTTACACACCAACAAACCACACCAAATAAGAAAGTGACACTCGACAGTAACCAACATTAGCTTTAGGATCACAACCCTATTATTCGGAACAGACCTATATTTTACAAAACCAGCCAGATTCTTGAAAATATATGGTGGTAGTTTTGCTCTCTAAAACAGTGTCAATAACTTTCATTATATTAACGCCATGGAATCTACTTTAACAGTTTCTTGTCATCACCCGCATCCACTCGGTATAGCCCTATTAAACATCATTATTTATGCTAATTCCTTAAGCTAATATCACGTAATTAGGAGAAGTTCATAAAATTTAGCAAATTTGTACTGAAAAGTTGTCAATGAATAATAACCATTCACTGGTATGATTTTTTTTAAACTTGAGCTATAAACTGCTAATCTCGTTTGCTTGGCCCAACCAATACTTATGTATCCTTACGTCATTTCACCCAATAGCTTTGCTACTCTAAATTAGCCGTCTTTAAGCCTAATGACAGAAATTAAAAAATATTTACCTTTAATCTTAGGTGGAGCTGTAGTAAAAATTTCAGACGGAGAGCTCACATCACTTTTGGTCGTGAGCAAAACATTTTGGTCATAATTGAGCGGTTTTTGTTGAATAACTTTGTACATATGGCTTGTATATAAACCAAATGAGACTCCTAATTGTAGGTTGTAAAGATCTATCAGTGTTCCAAATTTGAAAAGAAATGCCATTAAAGTTCAGTATGTTTTTTTATCAAATAAAGTTTCTGTACTTTCAGTGCAAAGAAAAAAAATAATTCAATTAAAATTTGAGATTTTATATCTCGTTTATTTCTTAATGGATTGCATTGAAATTTGGTATGTGAAGTAAGGATCCACTGAAAATATACGATAATTTGGATTGTCACAACCGAGCTACAGAAAATGGAAAATCGCTAAACTATAACTCCTGTTAATAACCTACAGTGTGTTCTGCAGGTTGTTTTGGCCGCATGTCACACTCCTTTATGTCTTGAACCTTTCATTATTCGTTGTTCTTGTCGATATAATCTTTCTGTGCATTTCCAACGTTTTTTTTTTTTTTAACTTTCAATCTGTACATTTTCTATTGCTCTTTCAATCTTGTCTTTAATTGAATTTATTTCTGTTTGTAATTCTTCTCTCGATCTTATAGACCTTATGCAGTCACGTGACCAAAATAAACACAGTAACAATTTGCGGCCATATTGGACGTAAACATTATTCGTGAAAACATGGCCTTCGTAACACAATCACCTAGTTCTCCGTTCATTTTTCACGAATATGCTAGCAAATTAGACAATATATGCAAGTCATGATATGAAGAAAAGAGCAGGAAAGTCGGTCTTGACACGACAGATCCTTATTCCATCCTGTCAGCAATAACAATCGCAATTGATGCCAGTAAATTAGTCGACATTGTAAACGGAGGACCCGAGTTAGGCCTACAAAGCAACGGTAAACGTAGAGTTCCACCAGTTGAGAATATAGACATCGTAAATTATTTAGACCTGACAACATCTCTTTAGTTTTACGCCGGAAGGCAGTTCAAGGCTTATAAAAGTCTTGATACTTACAAGTATTTTGTGGCCGGCTGGGTGCATGATGTCAGACTGTGGAAAGTGTACAAGACGTCCAACTACATAGTTTACTCGAGGATAAGTAGAAGTTGTTTTTAGTGACTAGCCTATTTTTTATGTTTTATCAGTGGTAAATTTACAATCTAGATATTCTACATCGTATTGTATTGCATTTTAAGTCCTCCTGTCTTGTAAGACCACTTTCTCCAGTACACATTACATTATATTTTACACATGTTTTACTGGCGCAGTCCATTTAACTCTACGTACTGGATCTTTTGAAGACCTATAAAACGATAACTCTGGATTCTTTGTCTGGTTGTTCGTACAACTAACTGCCGTACAGCTAATTGTCATCTCAAACACTTGATCCCAATTTACAATACCAGCAACTACATTGTGGTTACTAGATTGTCTCTCTGCTACGTCCAAAATGGTGGTGTTTACTTTTCGGCTTGCCTGTAATATATGCGTAATGTCACGCGCTTAGGGTCTAACTTTATGCCTTGTTCTTTTTTTCATTATTTCACACTTCTGGCAAATTTTCGATTTCACTACGAGCATGTATCGTCAATTTGAAGTTGATTCTGGATTATTATTATCTAATCAAAAACACCTTAGGTGTGAAAAAAAAGGTGCGGCCAAAAAAGGATTGAGTGTGCGACTTAATGGAATGAAATCAATATTGGCGGCCAAACCGATAGCTACACTTACAGCATTGATAGGAATTTTACCGCAAACATTCATTCATTAGTTATTCAGGCCGCGTTTTTTGTTCAACTTGGGTTATGATGGTGGGTAAAACACATACCAGTTTCAAAAATAAATAGTAATATACGCTAGCTTAACTCACATTTTGTATTGCTCAAACTGTTCCAAAACGCAGAAGAAAATTCAAGACGGTAAGACACTGTTCCTTGCGTGATGTCAGATCTTCCTTTAGTGAAACAACAATACAAACGTCTAAATGTTTGATTTAACGTCCTCACTGTTATTTTATATGAAAGTTAGTAGTTAAACTGACGGCTTCAGTATCAGTAATTATGGATAGGACATTAACATTTGTTCAGTGGGTTGTTAAGTTTTGTCTCTAGACCATATATTTACTACGATAAAAGCTATGCCTACAAACTTCTGAAGGTAAAATATACGGAGATTGAAAAATTATTGAAATTTTTTGTTGTTGTTTTTGTTATGAGATAATTAAAAAGTATAACACACATATTGACAAATACATGTAATAGGCTACGGTTGCGATATTAATATTTTTTTCCAAACATGACCATATTTTAAGAAAACTATGAGTATACTACGACAGAATTTATTTTATTTGAAAACATTATCGCGTCCAACAGTGGCGTAGACAAGCCTTTTATAGTTGCACGGCTTCCACTAGGGAATGCATATATTGAAGGCAGCACTTTGGACTGGTGCATGTTTGCTAAGTCTGTAGCCGAATAAATGAATAATATTGTATTTAATTACATCAAACAACAGTACTCAATAAAATTTTAGCCAGGTTATCTGTTCTACACCACGGGAGCATTTAATCTTGCAAAATAGGATATATACGTAATTACGTACTAACGTGTGGTTCGTCAGCTCGTTTATTTGTTCTCTCTCTTCACACTTACCCTATTGCAACAAATTGATTTTGTGCTTCAGTTTCTTTTATAAGTCGATCATTTATCAGCCCTGGGAGTACTATAAAAGTGAAAGTCAATCCTGCTATTCGGTTTAAAAAATCGAACAAAGACATTTTCACTGAGGGCTGTCTGCCTTTTCCCAGAAGGGTGGCGGCTATATCCTCAGTATTTGATTTTAAATTTTAAAAGTTTGCAGAATGAAAATCATTACTTCTAAATAGCCTGGCATGACCCGGTGGTTAGGGTGCTCATCTCACAATCTGAGGGTCACGGGTTCGAATCCCCTTCACACCGAACATAGTTGCCCTTTGTGTCGTGGGGGCTTTATAATGTGGCGGTCAATCCCACTATTCTTTGGTAGAAAAGTATCCCAAGAACTAACGGTGGATGGTGTTGACTAACTGTCTTCCCTCTAGTCTGTCACTGCCAACTTAGGGATGGCTGACGCAAGTAATCCTCATGTATCTTTGCGCGAAATTCAAACCAGACTTGCAGTAGAATTATTTATCATTATTAACACTAGCAAAAGAAGCAAATTCATTCGAATAAGATTTAATCATTCATATAATGTTACTGTTATGTAATACGACATTGACTGGCACTAGATGTTATATTTAATCACATTCAGCATATGAAATTTAAAGTGGGCTTTGTTTTCAGCATTTTTCACATACAAAACACGATTTAATAAAAAAAAAATCTTAAACGAGCATTAGTGAAGAGGGAATTATATAACATGTGATTACGAGATAACAGATTATAAAAGGTGTCAGTGTGTGTTTTCTGTTGTCTCAACTGGTTATTTTATTTTTCATTGGGGTGTATTTTTACACAATAATCCCTTCTATAGCCTTTAAAACATTCTCTATTTCTATTAGGAGATTTCTTTATGTAATCTTCTAAAAATGTTACTGAATCGCAGTGCCAGTTTATGTGGTTGGTGATACGTAACGTAATGAAATATTCGAGAACTTAGCTTGAACACCTCACATTTAATGAAATCCAGTCTACCAGTGTTTTATCTTGTTAATTGGGAAATGACCCATAACTTCAAACTCCGTGTGTTATTGTTGCTGTTGTTTGTTAATAAGTACAAAGCTAAACAAAGAGCTATCTGTGATCTGCCCACCACAGGTATCGAAACCCGGTTTCTAGCGGTATAAGTCCGCAGACATGCGCTGTGCCACTGAGGGGCCCGTGTGCTCTTGTAACTAATCTCGGACGAAACAAGATTTTTTTGACGAAATAATTAGTCATCTGTTAAGGTGACACCAAGAACACGTGTTTTAAATTCCCTACGTCAATCGCAGATACTGTTACATCCAGACCACCTGCAGATATAACTGTCTGTCACCACTTATCATCAGGCTACTCAAATTGCGTCCATAAACGACTTAAATGTTATAATGTGCAGTATTTTTAAAATTTTACTCGCTTATATCCAGTATAGTGTTGATCCATATGTACATTGCAAACAAATTAAGTTTTAAACCTAAGTTAGTTTTTGTGAATTATAGAAATTAAAACATTTGGAAAAAGGACAAATATAACAGTCACGAAATGCAATGTACTGATGTGAAATATATTTATAAATAGAAATATGATAAGTCTAGGGCCGGCGTGACGTGTTTTTCCGTCCTCTGTAAACGCTGACTGTGCACCCCTCTATTCCGCTATTCCATCATTGTAGAAATTCTACACAATTACGCTCTCAAGAACCTGCCGCCCTGTGCAAATGCACGTGCTGCATTCTCCGTCACGCTGGCCGTGATGATAACATAGAACAAAAAAATTAATAAAACTTAGGTCATAAATTCATTTCATCTCAACCTCTTCAAAAACAACATATATATTCGTAGAACGTTGAAAGTGTCTTTTTTGTTCAAAACATCTTTAGGAAACGGTATTGCGCCACTGAAAGATTTTAAATACGTGACCTGTGATCCTACGTATTTGAAAATCTGCATGGTTAAATAAATAAAAGTGATCCCGCAAGAGACTCGAGCATCAACCCTAAATTAACGTTGTTCTGTAAGGGAAGTAACCAGCTCAGAAGGTATGATTTATCTCTTAGATATTTTCGAATAAAAAGAAAAACCTTTTGTAATTTTTCGGACTGCCAGATATATTTTATTGTTGGATAAAATGATCAAATAATGTGGCGGCATTTTTTGCAGTTAACATTTGATGCTTTGAGAAGTAATATAACTCCTTCGCTTCAGTTACGCAGGAATCATGAGAATTTTGGGATTTTTTGGACATACGACAAAATTCTATTGTTTTCAAAGTGCTGTTGTTGTTTTTTAAGCATGCGACTATCACTCTCAGTCATACATATAGTACAACATATGCATAAAATTAACTTCTTAACTTTTTTGTAGTGTTATGACTTGAAGGAGTTAATTATATTTTATAGGTAAGAATTCTAAAACTTCATCAGAGTACTTTGAAATATTAAGTCAACGTATTTTATATACTAGCAATATGAAGAGATTAAATGTCTGGTGAAAAGCTAAGGTATTATAAATATCAGTCTGGAAGATGTAACCCTATTGTTTTACAAATTTTTACTTCTCTTTCTTTTCTAATCAAGATATATGAATATTAGTTTTTTTACATAACTATTCAATTATCAGAACCAGTAACCTTAGTATTTGAAAAGGTTAGTTTGCATCGTTGAAAATCGTAACTCTATGTTTATAGTTAATTTTTAGTTAATCCAATATTTATACACTACTCAAAAAAAATTAAAGGATAATGAGGTTTGTTTAAAATTTGTATATAGAACTGGGGAGAGAAATTTTCTGCCTACCAATGTGGGAGGGGCAAGACGAAAGAGATCTACAGCTTCAATGTCGAGGTAGTCACACACAGCATCAAGCAGTTATGCAGCAATCACAGCACTGTACTGTTGGGCTACTTGATCTTCCCAATGTCTACAGTTGAGTGGATATTGGCATTTTGAAAACTCATGCACGATAGTGAAAGTGGTGGAGGATGCAAAAGAAGCCAGCAAAAAGCCTCTACTAGTAAACTATAGATAACAAAATGTCTAATCTAACCAGGTAAAGTCTGTTGGATGTTGGCTACCAGATCTCACACAGATACCTATCTCCTCACACTGACATATGTCGACAGAACAGTTCTACATAAGAGCTCTTTCATTTTTCTTGGTGTTGTCATGGGCTATATTTCAGCAATGTCTGTACATATTGGTCATCTCAGTGAGAAATAAGTGAAGAGACTTAAAGTCACCAATGATCAAGTTACAGAGAGTGCAGAATTTAACCATGAAATTAACAATAGGGTAAGCCTGTGATTTTGACTTGGTATGAGCAACATTACTACAAGATAAAGGAGTCTAGCTAGCCAAGCGCTACTCACCCATAACTACAATAACTACATCTCATTCACTATATCAGCACTTGAGAGAGATGGTGGACAAAGCAGTAATACAGAGACTGAAGTCGATTAAGTTATGGGTCAGTGAGGCCAATAAAGAAGTAGAGGAAACATGTCCATTAGAAAACATGAGGATTATT
This sequence comes from Limulus polyphemus, assembly GCF_000517525.1. Lineage (NCBI taxonomy): Eukaryota > Metazoa > Arthropoda > Merostomata > Xiphosura > Limulidae > Limulus > Limulus polyphemus. The sequence continues at coordinate 84,586 of NW_013668441.1, read as the reverse complement.
GAGTGGGTTAAGGCAGATGGTATTAAGTTAAACACAATGAAGATTAGCAACAGGATGTGAAGGGCAAGGTCAAGACTGGTCAAAACAGCTGAGGTCATGGAATGGGTATACAAGCAGAGACTTATACCGATCATAGCAATGGATGACTTAGTCAGAAAAGACGCGACTACTTGGGCAGGAGCCGTGTGGAGGGACGGACATCTAGTGTTTGAATGATCAATAACAAAGACTGGGCCAATTAACAGAAGTGATAGTTTAGCGATTTCCCACATTCTGTAGCTTGGACTGTGGTAATCCAAACTATCACATATTTTCGGTGGATGTGCCCTATTGGACTCTTATTTTACATACCAAATTTCAAGGCAATCCATTAAGAAATACCTGAGATATAACATCTCCAATTTTGATTGAGTTTCTTCCTATTTTTTCTTCGCACCAAAAGTACGGAAACTTTATTTGATAGAAAAAACATACTTAACTTTTTTTTTTCAAATTTGGTGCACTGATAAATCTTTACAACCTACAATTAGGTGTCAAATTTGGTGTAAATATAAGCCACATGTACAAAGTTATTCAACAAAAATAGCTCAGTTTTGACCAAAATGTTTTACGCACGACTACGCAAAAAGTCACGTGAGCTCTCGGTCTGAAATTTTTACTATAGCTTCACCTAAGAGTAAAGGTGGACCGTTTTTAGTTTTTGTCATTCGGATTATAGACGACCGATGTATAGCAGCAAAACTATAAGGTGAAGGACGTGCAGATACGTAAGTATTGGTTAGGCCAAGCAAACTAGATTATCAGTTTCTGGCTCAAGTTTTCGAAAGAATCATACGGATAGACAGTTATTACTGATTATTCATCGCTAACGTTTCAGCACAAATTTTCTAAATTTTATGAACTTATCTTAATTAAAGATCGTTTATCGTCACGTGATATTAGCTTAAGCAATTAGCAAAAATACTAATGCTTGATACGGCTGTACCGATTGCATGGAGGTGATGACAAGAAACTGTTAATCTAAATTCCATAGCGTTACTATAAAGGAAATTATCAGCACTGTTTTAGAGAGGAAAAGTACCACCATATATTGTAAAGAGTCTGCTTGGTTCTGTAAAGTATAAGTCTGTTCCAAATAATAGGGTTGCGATCGTAAAGCTAATGTGGGTTGCTATCGAGTGTTCAACTTGGGGCATGATGGTGGGTAAAACAAAATACGCGGCCTAGCTAACTAATGAATGAATATTTGCTGTAAAATTCTTATCAATGCTATAAGTGTAGCTACCAGTTCGGCTGCCAATTTTGATTTCATTCCTTTAAGTCGTACACTCAATTCTTTTTTGGATGCAACTTTTTTTTTTGGTCACACCTTAAGTGTTTTTGATTAGATAAATAATAACATTGATAAGATATAAAGTAAAAGTTGTTACTGTCGGTCGATGGCCTTTCCGTAATCGGTGGTTCGGAATTAGAGATGGCACTACAGTACTTTGATTGCGCACTGACTAATGTGCTGCGACAGGACTCCATAACTGGGATGTGGGGGAGGAGACCTGTACTTTTCTCTGGTGCTAAGCCCCTTTAGCAAGTAAATAAATAACATAACTCTGAAACATGATCTACAGGCTTACGACATTAAAAATCGGGTTTCGATACCCTTGATGGGCAGAGCACAAATAACCCATTGTGAAGTTTTGTGTGTGATAACAACTAAATCAGATTGAAGCCTGAACTTACGTATAGTAGCAGAGTATGGCCTAGGCTGTAGATCGAAAGGCCCTAGCTTTGTTCTGCGTTATGCCATTGAATTTGCTCAAAACTTTCAACAGTGTGTTCAGTGGCAGTTCATATTGCTATTTGTTTAAGAGTTACAGTATAGGCGGCGTGTTAACAGTTCTGAATTCGGCCCATGAGTCGGGTTGACAATAACAAATACGTAGGATTTTAGTACTAGATTTAATACATAGTTGTATTAGAATTTATTATACATTTGAAGCTTTGTACTGTCAGTTACAGTTTGTGTTTTATTGGAAAGCTCCTGAAGAAGCTGTAAAGCGAAACATTGAGTGTCCAATTGAATAAAAATTTGGTGTTATAAGGTCATTTATTACTAGTATTAAAATGTCTTTTATACACAAATGTTCACAGCTGAAATTAAATACACATGATTGCATTGTGTCGTCTTTTATATGTATGCACATAAAAATGTGTATAGCTGTTATGTGGGTAAATGAAATACCTAATTGTAAATTTATATGTTTTAGACTGTTTGTTGATGTAAAAGTTGTTATCGTTGTACTAATATGTTGTTTTGTCACTTTTTGCTTTTAAACGAAGATCAAGCAAACAAAACCTTAAGACCATAGATTTAAGGAAAGTTAAATCTTATAAATACTTTATAGAAACTTTATTTACTTTAACCCCTCCTCGTGGCTCAGTAGTAAGCTTGAGGACTTATAATGGTGAAATTCTGCGGTGAGCACAGCACAGATTGTTTCTCAAATCCTGAAAGATCTTGTGGGTTTACAACAATAAAGTGAATGAAACGATCTCCTACTTCTTATACAGTTCATTCTTGTCTGGAAATCTGAAGTTAGGTGTCTCTTTTAAAACTGATTTTGATTCCACTAATTTCCATAATTTCTTTGATACAACATATCTGATAAGCATCAAACAACACAAACTAAGTATTATTATCACATGATAAAATAGTAATTCAGTAACGCACACACACATATACGTCTCTATATAAAATGTTGAAATGTATAAATATGTATGGTAAAGTTTCTAACTTTATTTTCGTGTTAATATGTATTTTATCTATAACAACACGATCTTTCAAGCATTTCCGGTCAGATATGTCACTACAGTTTTCTTATATTATAGTTTTGAAGTTCTGTCCAATGTTAAGTAACATGTTTTCATGTTGCACTATTGTCTCATTTTCACTTATTCCTTTGAGGATTTTTCTCTCTCACAAATCAGTGTTGATATGTAGATATGCTCGCTAAATGTTACAAAATTCCTAAGACAAATGCTACTAAAGATAATGTATGTGCATGTTTCATGTTATTTGTTAATGTGAAGTGAAAGATGTGTGTGTAAAATGTTTCCCGGACACTAGTGGCTCAACGGTATAACACTAATAAACGGGTTTTGATACCCATGGTGGACGCAGCACAGATAGTCCATAGTGCAGATTCTAGCTTAGCGACAAACAAACAAACTAAAGCATGAGTGCATATATTTAAAAAATATGCACGATTATCGAGAATTATGTTTTAGATACTCCTTTCAGAAACTGGAAGTCAATTTCGGACTAATTTCTAGAACGTTAACATTGTTTTCGCCTCCATTTTCTTTAGCCCCCAGTGGCACGGCGGTACGTCTGCGGACTTACAACGCTAGAAACTGGGGTTCGATACTCGTGTTGGGCAGAGCATAGACAGCCCATTGTGTAGTTTTGCGCTTAACTACAAACAAACCATTTTCTTTATGGCATCATTCCCTAAATATAATGAAAGCTTTTCGCATAAGTTCGCGAAATATATTTAGGACTTAATCGGTAACACAGTGCATTTTTGTTTTTGCCAATACAAGAAAATTAATAGATTAAAAGTTCCTACCTCTGAAACTAGTACGACCTCGTCACCTAAATTGCACTCGCCTATAAGATACAAAACATAATTAAAAGGTGTAAAAACAGTCTCATGAGATACCATCAAAATACACCATTTTCAGCGAAAATTACAATACTTTTATTCCGAATGCGTATGTTCCCTGACCATCAGTGTGGCTTTGTCACTCATTTCTTTTTTTTCTTCCAAAAATAACCCCCCCCTCCCCCTATAGATTTCTGCCTAAGATAAATATATCTAAACAACCCTCTTAGATACAGTCACTATAGCCTCGTCCACAGCACTGATATTTTTGATAGAGTGTTGAATGTTGGTTGTCTGTCTGTGTCATCACTCACGTAGAAGTTTATCAATTACAAAAGACTCGCAGCTTTACACTTAATAAAAGCCATCTTATTCCTAACTTTGGTCTATAGATTGATTACCAGATGTATGCAGAATACCTTGAGAACTGTGGGACGATAAGAGCTTTGTGTGCCTGCTAAAAGTTTTTACAATAATGAATAAGTACATTTATATATTTATTATTATCTACAAAGAATTTTAGACTCAAGTTAGTATTTATAGCTTAAAAACTGGTTTAACCTGAACTATCCCTATTGCCTTTTGAAACAAAACTTTAGAGCTTTATTTTAAACATATTGTTGCGTCAGCGAGGTCACGTGACTAGTATCACGCCACGTACTTCTCGAACCTTCGTGAATTATCGGGAGACTACTAGATTGGGGGTAGTCTGGTATATATAAGATGGTCACAACGTGACGGAATAATGAGTAATTGAACTGCAGTCAGAGAGTGCGTAATTGAACTGAGTATTACTGAAGTTGAGCGCGACTGTTGAAATTAAGTGTATCGCAAAGTTATATTCAGAAAGAATAAACCAGTTTTATTTAAGAAAGGACTTGTGTCGCTAAAGTTTCGTCGGAACGAATTTACGGAAAATTAACTAACGAACAGAGACGTAACAATATACTTAACAAAACTGATCTTATTTGTTACTTGAGTCATTCACTCAAGGGATAAGGAGGGCTACATGCGATTCAAGCTACACATTTCTTAGTAAAGGGTTGCTTTTTTATGGTTTAAACTAGAGTATGAAATGCTGTATAGTTTGAAAAAATCTATAAAAAGGGGGTTAGTGAGTCACAAACTTTAATTTAAAAAAGTTCATCATTGGCTGAATACAGGAGTAGCTCTAGACATATCTGAAAAATTGATAATGCTTATACAATTTTATTTGAATCTAAGAAGTGTCCCAAGACAAATTTTTCAATGTTTAAGTTGTTGTGCAAGTGTTCTAAAGGATAACCTTACTGACATAGGGGCCTTTTTTTTTAAAATGTGGAACAAGCATATGTATACCGCAAATAGGTCTCCAACTGCACCTGACCCTCCTATGTCGCTCAAACTCGACCTAAACCCCGACTAAGAAGTTCATAAATATAGCAAGTGAACGACCCAGGATAAATTATAACACACCAGCTCCGCGTAAGCTTAACAGGTCGGAACAACAGTAATAATAATAAAAAAGCGTGCCTTGAGAATTCCGCTTGCGAGAGCGTGAGAAAAAGGAAGATTTCCCATAGGTATTTGAATCAGATACTTATGAGTCATCAAACACAAAAAAAAAGTCTGTTTGTTGGCTTTCAACTGCGGTGTAAGGTTTGAAATTTAATCAGGTCTTTTGACATTACTCACTAACACTACGTAACGAGATATCACCTGACAAAGCACGCACGTGCTTTACTGAATAGTAAGCTGCGTAAGTAAAGTTTGATTGTTTATATAACTTGTATTTTTTTATTATTCTTTTAATCCAGAAAATTAATTTACTTGTGATTTTAAGATCTCAAAAAATTATAAAGAGAATCATTTAATAATTTTTGTTTAATCTAATAAAAATTCTTTTCTCTGTTTTAGGTCGGGTTGTTAGTCAAAAGTTTATAATACTCTTGAGCACTCAATAATTCACTCATTTTACTTAAATAACCACAACAATTCATTACTACAACAACATTATCTTTATGAGCTTTCGAAATTATAATTTTCCCGTAATTGTTTAGAGTTCAACTTTTGTTATATTAAGGCTTACCAATCTTTTGATTTTCTCAAAAAATTCACCGAGAAAGTTCATAATAAAGGAATACAAACCTTCAATAAATAAAATACAAGAAGCAGGTTTATATTTATGCTAAGCTCAATGTTATGTTTATGGTGTCACTAATTGGGTATATTTAACTGTCGTGTACAGTTATGCTGTGTACCTGATGATGCCACGTTAACATCATCATTAGATCATTATAGTAATTTTTTGATTTAAAACGTTCAAACCCAAACCAAGAGTTTAGGATTAAACGCAACCGGTGGTCTTCAGAAAACTTTTTCTCTTCACCCCCACTCGTAAAAAGGATTTAAACCTATGCTGAAAAGAACAGCCGAAAGAGAGATTTTTAGCATATGGATACTTTTCTCATGGAGTGTTTTAGGTAAGCAAAGAGCAGGAAGAACCAAGAACTACGTTCGCTCGCGATCGCGGTTGGGGAGTAGCACAAAAACAACTGGTGGTGATCTATAGATCATATACCTAGAATTTTGTTGTGGGAGGAAAACGGGAGTACCCCGAGAGAAAAAAACAACACTTTAACTAGCCGAACGCCGAATTTTCTCTCCGGGTAGTGCCTGAGCTATGGATCTGAAACGAGAGATGAACGGCATAGATGGTTACTACACTACATTACATATTAATAATTACAAATATAACACAGGGACTGGTGGGTGGGTGCCATGTGTCAGGTGTTGCTACTAGCATAGGAAATTGTTTTGTTTCTTGTACTAGCTATCTAATAGTACCTTTCAGCTAACTTTTTAATTTTTCCTTTGAGGCTAGGTATTATATTAAGTGAATCTAGGTAACTCGGTGGGGTGTTTTTTGGTAACCGGAAAGCTGTTCTAAATGCTTGATATTATAGGGGTTGGAGTTTCTCTATTAGATTATTGGACATGTTGCATGTAACCATGCCACCATATTCAATAAGTGGTCTGATATATGATTTGTAAATGGTTAGAATGGAGTCAGGCGCGCAGTCTTTGTGAATGCTTCCGATTTTCTTTGGAAATATGATTCGATCACTAACTGATTTGCGTACTTTTTCAGAGTGATCTGTCCAGTTTAGTGATCGGTTGAAAGTAACACCATGAAATTTGATAGTTTAGTGAATTTAATATTAGAGCCTAGCAGAGTAATAATTTGGTTTGAGTAATTTTTTTTCCTTTTCCTTCTAAAACATCTATAGAATGTAATAGCTTGTGTTTTGACTGGATTTAATGTTACACACCACTTATTACACCATGATGGTATATGGTTGAGAGAAGTCTGAACTTTGTTTGTAGGAATCAGTGGGTCTCTTGACATGCTCCAAATGGCTACGACATTAGCGTATTGAGAAGCGTGAGTATACGCGATCTTCTGGAAGGGTATGTCGTTTACATAGATTATATATCGGAGTGGGCCAATAGCGGAACTACTGTAATTTAAATGATAAAGTTTTGTTAAAGCGAGCTCTGGTCTGTCTGTTAACAGTGGCGAGACGTTGTTTATAAATGATATATTTGTTTTCTATTCCGTTTTAGCTGTTTTCAGAATTTAAAAATTTTGTAGAGTGTGGGATACCGCCAACATTTATGAAAATATAAACTTATTGATATAGTTGTAATGGTTGTAGTGAGTTTTATAAAATATTAACTTGTTGATATAGTTGTAATGGTTGTAGTGAGTTTTATAAAATATTAACTCATTAAGTTAGTTTTAATGATTGTAGTGAGTATTATAAAAGATTAACTGTTAAGGTAATTGTAATGGTTGTATTGAATTTTATAAAATATAATTTGTTAAACTAGTAATGGTTGTAGCGTGTTTTGTAAAAGATTAACTTGTTAAGCTAACTGCAATTATTGTTGTGAGTGTTATAAAGTATTAACTTATTGGCCTAGTTGTAATGGCTGTAGCTAGTGTTATGAAAGACTAGTTTCTTAAACTTTTAATGGTTGTAATGTGTTTTGTCAAAGATTATCTTGTTAAGCTAACTGTAATTATTGTAGTGAGTATTAACTTATTGGCCTAGTTGTGATGGCTGTAGCTAGTGTTATGAAAGACTAGTTTCTTAAACTTTTAATGGTTGTAATGTGTTTTGTCAAAGATTATCTTGTTAAGCTAACTGTAATTATTGTAGTGAGTATTAACTTGTTGGCCTAGTTGTAATGGCTGTAGCTAGTGTTATGAAAGACTAGTTTCTTAAACTTTTAATGGTTGTAATGTGTTTTGTCAAAGATTATCTTGTTAAGCTAACTGTAATTATTTTAGTGAGTATTAACTTGTTAGCCTAGTTGTAATGGTTGTAGCGAGTTTTATACAATATTAATCGCGTATGTGGTGATCACAAAATAATTTAAAATGTAAAAAGGATTTAACCGCTTACTCACTCTGTCCATGAAAAAAAGAAATCAAATACACCCTCATCGCTGAAGAAATCTATGTTACTAACAGCCGATAACAGTGATCCCAGATTTACGACCTTGAGACCTGACGAGAGAAACAGCTTGTGTTTGTTGCTAACCGAAAACATCTTGCTCTCTGCAAAATAATTTAGTTATAGAATTATACAGAAAAAATAAAGTTTTCGGATTTATTAAATACAACCTGAATTTTTTTTTATTTTACTTAACCTAAGTAGTACGAACAAGTTTCGTTTAGTAAGTGTAAAATTTGAGAAAGCCTTGTTAACTTCAAAAATCTAACAGTTATTCAACCATTTGTGCTCACTAGTTTCAAATAAAAACAGTAAATAATTAATCACACTATAGTTTTAGCTTACGACAGCGGTCCCCAGTTATTTCTCATATTGGGCCACTCCAGATGATGGCCATAAAGCCAAGGTCCGAGCCTGAGCTTGCTGTGGAATTCACCAATCCACAAATATAGTTTTGTTTCTTTTGCAGTAAATGACCGTACTACGGGCCATGAATCATGCTGTTGAGGGCCTGTGGACCTTGGGCCGTCTATCGCTTTTGCAAGCGCGAAACCTTGAGTAGTGTGATCAGGTCACTATTACGTTCCACGATAACAACGGGCTTAGGGGGGACTTGTATGTTTTAAAATTAAGTTTACATTATATGCTTCAGTCAGAGGCGTTTTGCAGCTGAATTTGTTTTGGGAGCATAGTCAGGAAAAAATTGCTCTTTTTATGTGTTATAAAAAAAGTTTGGTGCCTTTTACTTTCATATTATTAAATTTCCGATGTTTATTTGATTATATTATAGGTTTACAGTATAGACAAATATTTTGAACATATTTAATCAAATGTTTATACATGAATTTGGGATTATTAAAACTGTGTATGGAAAGCCTTTGAGGGGCGGCACGGTCACTCATGACCTATGGGCACGACGCCACTGCATATATATTGTTTGAGATATTAAATAACCATAATAACAAATATTAAAACGTATGTATGTCCGCATTTTAGAATAGCACGTAGCCCCAAGACAGTCAGTCGCTTGCCTTGTTTGTGCGTAAAGTCGGAATTGTCAGCACGACAATTCATTCAGGCAATAGATCAGGAGGGTGTTTCATCTTTCAGGAATACTTATATCCAACATACTTCTAATATGCTTGATGTGATTTATCTTTTCTACAGTATTTATGGGGCCTGGAATGGCCAGGTGGTTAGGGTGCTCGACTCGCAATCTGTGGGTCTCGGGTTCGAATCCTCGTCCCAACAAACATGTTCGCCCTTTCAACTGTGGTGGCATTATAATGTGACGGCCAATCCCACTATTCGTTGGTAAAAGAGTAGCCCAAGAGTTGGCGGTCGGAGGTGATGACTAGCTGCCTTCCCTCTAGTCTTTCACTGCTAAATTAGGAACGGCTAGCGCAGATAGCCCTCGTGTAGCTTTGCCCGAATTTCATAACAAACAAACAGTATTTATGGTATCTACATTGGAGTTTGCATCTTAAATACTAGATGTACTTCCGCGGTATCCCAGAAAGTGTTCTGTTTCAAGAATAAATAACAACCAAATTAATAGTAACAAAATTTTTATTTCTTGCTTTTGAAGTTCATATGTCATGCCTACAGAATTTATAATTCTTCTCGTGATTCATGGCATGCGCACGTTTTACTGACGTCACGACAGTACAAATTGCAACGTAAGCGCCCCTTATGTCACGTCATTTTAGTGTCTACTGACTGACTGACTGACAGACGATACACTACTGTATAGGGCGCGAGTGATTAAACCAGGCGGCCTTCGGTTTCCTTTCAGGGAAATTACTAATTAATATACCAATGTATCGTAAAAATATAACTAAACATTTTGGAATAAAAAACAAACTATTTTACAATTATAAATCAACCGATATCCATAGCAAATGGTAAACGGGACAAATAAAGTTTATTTGGATACTATTTTTACTGTAGAATTCCAGTAATGTATGGTATAATGTAACATTTAAAAGGAAGGCAACTTCGTCATCTCACTTCACGTGTGTACCGATCGTGGCCCATTAGTTAGTGTGCTGGACGGTAGAGCTGAGGTTTGCGTCCCGTTACTGCAGTTTGGGACCATGTGCTATATAGTGACGATAAAATCCCGCTTGTTTGATTTAGCAAGAGTAGCCTAAAAGTTGACTGTCTGTGGTGTTGACTAATTACTTTCCTTCTAGTCTATCATTTCAAAATTGGAGACGGCTAATGCAGATAGCCCTCTTGTAGCTTTGCGCGAAAGCCAACAAACAAACAAATTTCCAGTGACTTTATGATTTATGAAATTACAACTGCAATCTCCAACAAAAGCTAACTTTTGATCCAACTCAGTTAGTTTAAATATTTTCATCCAATTCTTCGACAAGATTCAACAAAGATAGTGTTCCTCTTCCAGTTTGCCTTAGTACACATAACAGCACATAAAAAATAAAGAAAATATACCTGTGAAAGATCATGTAAATGATCATATAAAAAAACACACCATTAACTAAAGACACATCAATCTAAGTTTTAGCAAAACAAACCCACACTTCCGAAAAACTTTCATAATACAATCAAAAGTGTGTGTAAAGTGCTTTTCAAGTTTTCTTTACATGCTGTTTGTAGTGTGTTTGAGATTTTAACTTTTATTGAACATATTGCATATCTAGCTCATTCGTATTATAAGTACT
>NW_013668441.1:71732-72702 GCF_000517525.1 Limulus polyphemus | reverse complement strand
AGCTCATTCCTATTATAAGTACTACCGTACTTACGATATAATTTGGTTTGTGTATAATCTACTTAACAAACATTATTTTCAAATTACTTTAAATCTAAAGAAGCCACCTTATTGAGGACTACTACTTGATGAATATTGATTTGTTTATTAAATAACACGCAGAGATGACAAATGCTAAAATCAAGTACGAAACCACTCAAGTTTATATTTTTTATTAAAATACGATTTACCTTCGTTACTAACCATCTTTTCTAACTTAGACGTCAACAATTTACGTAGATATTTGATTTGAACGTAAAATCAGAAGCTACAACCATAACAACAGTAACTGTTTCTTTAATAATATAAATACATCATGATTTCTATACAATATTGTTATTGTGTAACTTTTATAATTATTTGATTTAGCAATGCCACGATATATTGCTGTATACCTAGTTTTAAGAATGAGTTTGTTTTATTGCCTAAATGATGCAATTATGAGAAATTGTAAACATGTGCAACATTTTGGCCAATTTCTTTGAAATTACTTCATAGTTACATGACTGTCTTGATGTATGCAATTCCTGTTATTACCGCTTACTGATTAGGATATTAATAATTATAGTGGTATTTATTACCAAGCAAAAACTTCGAATAGTTATTATCGTCGATTAATTTTTTTTCTATTTTTGTTGGTAGCATCTTTAATAGAGATCAAGACACACAGTAGTATAATAATGGCTGGAGACGGCTTGAATGGGTAATGAAGAAAAACTTTAATATAAATTTAACATAACAGCAAATGTACAACGTTTCGACAAGGTTTTGTCATCATCAGGTACAAGTAATTTACACTGACACGGATATATATATACAGTATTGAACAAAGAAGTCACATGACCGGAACAGTTGCAAAAGTTAGAAGAGGTATCTAGGCACCCCGGGGTGTTGGTTTAGAGTAGGGTTGTTTTCTTCAATTAAGATGGAT
>NW_013668441.1:69739-70794 GCF_000517525.1 Limulus polyphemus | reverse complement strand
ATACAGTATAGAACAATTACCCATTCAAGCCATCTCTAGCCATTATTAGTCTCAAAGTGGGTTCCTCGTCATTGAATATGAACACAGTAGTATGTCGTGCGGCCAAAATAACCCGTAGGACACACTGTGTGTTATTAACAAGAGTGATTGTTTAGTGATTTCCACTTTCTGTAGCTCGAACTGTGGCAATCCAAACAATCACACATTTTCAGTGGATGTGCTCTACTGGACCCTTACTTCATATACTAAAATTCATTAAGAAATACAAGAAATATAACATCTCCAATTTTGATTGAGTTCCTTCCTATTTTTTCTTCTTCGCACCAATAAATAGTAAGGAAACATTATTTGATAGATTAACTTTTATGGATTTTGTTGTTTTTTTCGAATTTGGTACACTGATAGATCTTTTCCACCTACAATCACGAGTCTCGTTTGGTGTAAGTATAAGCCACATGTGCAAAGATATTCAACAAAAACCGCTCAAATTTGAGTAAAATGTTTGCGCACGCCTACGCAAAAAGTCAGGAGAGCTATCGGTCTGAAATTTTTACTACAGCTTCACCTAAGAGTAAAGGTGGACCGTCTTTAGTTTTTGTCATTCGGATTAAAGACGGGTGATTTAGAGCAGCAAAACTGTAGGGTGAAGGGATATGCAGATACATGAGTATTGATTAGGCCAAGTAAACTAGATTAGCAGTTTGAAGCTCAAGTTTTCAAAATATTCATACGGGTGGACGGTTATTAATGATTATTCATTGCTAATTTTTCAGCACAAGTTTAATAAATTTTATGAAATTCTCCTAATTAAAGAGCGTTTAGCGTCACGTGATATTAGCTTAAGCAATTAGCATAAATACTAATTCTTGATACGGCTGTATTGCATGGAGGGTGATGACAAGAAACTGTTAATCTAAATTCTATGGCGTTACTCTAAAGGAAGCTATGAGCACTATTTTAGAGAGAACAAATTACCACCATATATTTTAAAGAATCTGGTTGGTTCTGTAAAGTTCTGTTCCGAATAATAGGGTTGCGATCCTAAAGCTAATGTG
>NW_013668441.1:64263-69009 GCF_000517525.1 Limulus polyphemus | reverse complement strand
GTTCGCCTGCCACTCATAATTAACACTAATTATTATTAAATGTAATTATTGTTGAAGATTTTTAGCAACTCTTATGGTAAAAGTTAATACATATTTTGATAATTTGTTTTTGTATAAATAACTGTGTTTATCATAGATATAATTTTTCCGAAACATTTTATTGTGATCAAGCTTTACGTAAGCATTTTTTGAAACGAACTTTTAAGCACTTTCTTTGTAAGAACTGAAGGAAATGTTACACATTATAATTTATTCTGTTGATTAGTTTGACATATTAATTTGAATTTTTTTTGTCAGATTTTCAGCTCAAAACCATTCTGAAGAAAAACAAACTAATGGCTTTGGTTTGAAAACTCCAGTTCTTTTATAAAGAGTTTATATTTATTCATACAAAAGCGTATTTCTTTATTTGGGATATTCATGCAAACCTACACAGGGGATATCTACCCTAGCTATCACTAATTTTGAATTGATAGCCTAGAGGGAAGGTAGCTAGTCAACACCACCTACTATCAATTATTGAATTACTGTAATCTAATTGTGGGAATTGACTGTCACTCTCAGAACGCACTCACAAGCTGAAAGTGCGGAGTACGATCTAGAGATGACGAAATTATGCGATAATATGTATATATATTTGTAATTGATATGCCTTGAAATAATTGGATGTCACTGTTATATTAATAGAAACCCTTTAGTTAGTGATAAATTACATATTTTAATTCATAACCACGTGGTTAATTAAACAAAGCATTATTATTCGGTTACAGAAAAAAACTATTGTAATTCAAACACAGAATAACTTACTTCAACCTTATTTTTCAGGCTTTGAAATGGAAAGTATTTGTTTAAAGATGAGGAAACGCTAAATATATACGCACATGATTTTTAACTGCTAGAAACTGAGATCAACGGAGATAACCACCACCTTATTCAGGATTGTTGACTGTTAGGTAGCTTCACAGCAACCACGTTGTTTAATAATTTCCATTAAAAACACATACATTTTTGGGGGAAATCGAACTGTAAAATATATGTATTTTATTTCAGAAAACAGTACAAAGTATTTCAGGACACCTGAAATTGCGTATTGGAAATAATATTCAACTTCACTTACGAGCGGACCCCCCCCCCCCAGTGGCACATCGGTATGTCTACGGACTTACAACACTAGAAACCAGGTTTAGATACCCGTGGTGGGCAGAGCACAGATAGCCCATTGTGTAGCTTTGTGCTTAACTTCAAACAAACGAGCGGGAACCTTACACTGCGGAAATTAAATCAGGTGGTTGTGCCTTCCATAGATATAAATAACAGTAGATTGGTCAGTCACTACTCTATCATTGAGGGACATGTACGCATGCGGCCGCCATTGCTATGTGTTGAGTTTCGAACTGTGAGACAATGTCAAATGGCTGAGAGCGATAGTCGTCCTTCTAAGTCACGACCCGAAAGAACGAAGGGAACACAGTGCTCTGCCATTAACTGTTACACATACGGTAACTAAGAGTCGAAGGCGGAGGGTGTTACATTCCGCAAGTAAAACTTTTTCTATTTTCTATAATATATTAAGTTACAGTGAGCAACGTCACTGTGGACATGGTGGTGACATCGAACTGTCGTGGATGTTTACATCTACTTTAAAAGTATATATGCAAGTCTTTTTTTGGAAGGCATTTCACCTACACAAGTCGGAATGACAGTTTGACAATTTTAATTTGAAATGCTGATAATATTAAGTACTCACGTAAGTTGAAATAATCATTCACGACATTCTAATATTGCCTGCTGGCCAGTCAATCTATACAGAGACACCACTAAAACAATGTCTATAGATACAAGTTATGTGTACATTAACTTTTGATGCTATCACTAAGTTTGAAGGTAGAAGTTCATTAAAAATACCACTTCGTTTAATGGATGAGAGATGAAATTTGGATAAATTTGTATGGCTTAAGACAAGTCTAGTCTGATCAGTGACGTTATGGCTTATCAGGGAAACAATTCAAACATAGTCCTAATACTGTCAAGAGACTCATTCTCAGACTTACACGAGATTAAATTTTTGCAGGAGGCTCATTTCAGTCCAAACTTCTTGAGCTGTCAGTGTCATTATGATAAATAATCAGTACAAGTGGCCCAAAATATTTTATGTTGTTTGAACCAAACAAAAACAAAGAAAAAACAAAAATAATGTAACTGTGATGTATGTAGAAGAGTGCTTATAACAGAGTGAGCCTGGTTTTATTACAGTATATATCATATGTACATGCCTTTTTATTTTGTTATATATAATTGTAATGTATGTGTGAAATATCAGTTAAGTTTATTAGATGTCTAAATGTATTGCATAATGCTGATTGTGTGTATATGCATGTTTACATGAAAACAAACTACTGCAGAAATGATTCTCACATGAAATAGCTGAATTTGGCTCGTGTGTAATTATGAATGGTACATTTAATGGTGAAAATTGTTGATTATGCTGTAGGTAAACGTATTCCTGCAGTGTTCTTGAAACTAATCCACTGGAATGTACTGTACTCAGTTGGAAAAGTTAGGCCTTTGTCCTTAGTATTTCTCTACTTCTCTACACCAGTAATATAGGATTTGCATGTAAAATAATTTTTTTGCATAATTAAGTAACCTGACTTTGTTATGTCGACATTCAAAGGCGAATCTCAGTATAGGGAATGATATTTGGTCGCAATGGGAGGGTGATCTTGAGAGTCACTGTTATAATGAGGAGAATGTTTTGATTACAGAATACAGTATTAGTGAAATATCTTAAACTGCGTTTCACCAAGATGATAAATTTACAGTATTATGGGGAGTTCTTTTTTTCCTTTACAATAAGAGACTGGTTATGTACATGAGTTAAGCTGTAATAAAAATTGGAGGGTTATAACAAGTTTTTCATATATTTCAAGCCATTAATTATAAGACCTTGCAGAGACCATTTGAAGGGAAGGGGCTCAGATTAAAAAAAGGTCTAGTAGTAGGTGAAGGGAGGGGAGGAGAACATGACCATTCAGTCATAATTCGGTAAAAAGAGGAAGAGAGAGTCTTTAAAAGAGTAACATTGCTAAATTTATTATATTTAGATCTAGAACCGTAATGTATCATTGGTGAAGCAGGTGTAATGATTTGTGTTACTTCTTTTGGACTTCATGTTGTATATATATATATATATATATTGTTACGACAGCGGAAGTCGCATGACTCTGGGAGCATGCGCGCTGGAGTTTCTAGAATAAGCGGGTAACCCCGCGAATGTCCGAGTGTTTGCAAGGCGCCCTCTTTTTTAGTATATAAGCCCGGCAAGTAATGCCAGCGATAGACAGATATGCAGATAGATCGAAGAGATAGATAATTGAGTCAAGCGAACAGTAGGCACCGTAAGTAAAGTGTGTGTGGATCATTGTGATTTATAAGGTGTGTTATAAAGGTTGTTAAGTTTAAAGTGATTGTGGAAATTCTGTGTGTTACAAAAAGTTGTATCGAGGAAGAATAAACTAATTTTAATTAAGAAAGGACTTGTATCGCTGAAGTTTCTCGGAAAGAATTTCTATGGGAAATTAACAAACAAGCAGATACGTAACAAATTGGTGTCAGAAGTGAGATGGGAAAAAAAAGAAGATTGAAACGAGAAGTAGTAAATCAAACTACAGCTTAGCAAATTTGATGACAGCAATACAAGAACAGCAAAAGAAACAAGAAGAGAGACAACAGCAGTGGCAAGAAAACCTGCAATAGTGGCAGCTCGAACAGCAAAATAAACAAGAAGAGAGATTACAGCAGTTGTTGGAGGAAAAAAGAAAAGAAACAAGAAAAGAGACAACAGCAGTGACAAGAAAACCTACAACAGTGGCATCTCGAACAGCAAAATAAACGAGAGATTACAGCAGTTGTTGGAGGAAAAAGGAAAGAAACAAGAAAAACGAGAAAAGAAACAAGAAAAGAGATTACAGCAGTTGTTGGAGGAGAAAAAAATGAACAAGAAAAGAGATTACAGCAGTTGTTGGAGGAAAAAGAAAGGAAACAAGAAGAACGAGAAAATAAACAAGAAGAGAGACTACAGTAGTGTTTGGAGGAGAAAGAAAATGAACAAGAAGAGAGACTACAGCAGTGGTTGGAGGAGAAAGAAAATAAACAAGAAGAAAGTCTCCAACAGTCGAGAGAAAGCCAGTGTACACAAATGGAAAAAGATTAGTAAATTTCAAACTGAATTAAATACATTAAAGGACGATTTACTGTCTTTCACACAGGGAGGATATATTAACCATGGACCTAACTGTCCCAGACAACAGGAAGCCCCTTCCAGATCCCGCAGCTAAACCACAATGCAGACTTTTCAGTCCTGCCAGAAGTCACATTCCAGACATGAATGTTATCAATAGGGGTGGTCTAGTACGAAGAAAGCAACAGGAATTCGATGGGAAGGAACCATGGGAAGCATATAGTGCGCAATTTGAGCTCCTGGTAGAAATGAATGGGTGGACAGAGAAGCAGAAAGCAGTGTACCTGGCAACGAGACTGAAATGACAACCACTGGAAATACTTGGACAGTTGTCAGCAGATGACAGGCACAATTATAGAGCAATGGTAACTGCTTTAGAACTCAGGTATGGAACTCAAAATCAGTCCAAAGTCTACATGGCTAAGTTTAGGACTAGAGTCCGTGCTAAAGGGGATAGCCTGCAAGAGCTGGCACAGGATTTGGAAAGTATGCCACATAAGGCCTAC
>NW_013668441.1:57071-63401 GCF_000517525.1 Limulus polyphemus | reverse complement strand
GAAGAAGTGTGTAGTTAACTTTGGTAAAATGATGTTTGGGAACAACAAAGGCCAAATTCCGGCAAGTCTTAAAAGAGAGGTTGGACTAACCAGGTGCCATCAAGCTGAAGTCAAAGTGACTGAATGAGTTGATGATGGTGATGTGGAACCAAGTACAGATATTAAAGCAGAACAAGAGAAAGACCAAGATTTGAAGCCAATAATTGATTTTCTACAAGCAAGGGTTTGTACCCTGAGTGTTGTCTCAGAAAGGTGTCTAGCTTAAGCCTTGTGACAAAGAACTATTGGGCACAATGGGACCAGTTGAAGTTGAAGATGATATTCTTCTCCAGAGATAGGGAACTGTAGATGGGAAATTGACGACCTGGCAAACAGCTGTACCGAGAAAGTTACGGGAAGTTGTGCTGCTATCAGGATTGACGATGGTCCAGTCACGTCTATGATAATAAGAGTGGTTTTAATTTGAAGTGTTAAAACGTCCAACTGTTGTAAGTCAAAGGAAACATGGAGAACGGAAACTTTTACCTGGTGTGCAAGAAAATTACAAAAAAATGCAGTTAAAAGAAATAACTATTTGGGCGTACGGTAACAAATATTTGACACTTATATTAGTAATGCATATGAAAATGTTCCAATTCATAAACTGAAAAACCCCCCAATAAAAATGCATATTATGCTTAACTGAAGCAGTCGTATTACGCATGTCGTTACAGAGCAGGGAACACTTGCTCTATGAAACTTGACATTATTATATATATCATTTTACCAAACTGAAGGTAAGGAAATGAACTTTTAACTTATACAATTAATTAAAAATTACTACTCTGCCTACCAGTTCCCTATAACTGTTACTATTGGAGTTTAGGTTTGTCACAAAACAGACATGTCATTTACACAACACGTACTATAGGTGTTTCTGAATCTGCTATAAGACATGCTCAGGAAGAAGTGTTGTGGGAGAAATTCTGTATTTCATAAGGTATTATTTTTTTTGTCACAACATTTATTCATATTGCGTTACAATGTCTCTTGTTGGGTTGGTTGTTTTTTTGGTCAACTCTTGGGTTTACCAATGAATAGTGAGATTGACATTATAACGACCTTATAGTTGATATAGTTAAGGTAAAAATAGCATTAATATAACTTAGCAGAATTATAAAATTCGTTTGATGTTGGTTATTTTTCAATATTTTAAACCAAATATAGTAACATGCTTCCACGTTCTTGATGTTGGAGATGAGCGACTGCTAACATATATGTTTTGTCATCCCTTGGAAAGACCCGTTAAACCATTCTTACTTCTTAATGATACCAACCAGCTTATCTGACTCATGGATTATGATTATTTAACTTCAAATACTGTGCACAAGAAATATGAACAGACACTAGGGCAGAAATCTACCAAACATGCCCTGCTCTTCGTAACTGAATAATGATCGGTCAGTTTATTTTTCTGTTGAGAAATAAATAGGAATTAAGAAATATTAACACACTGTCTTTCACGCAAAATGACTAATAACTGCTGGAAGATTATTGCTGTATTTCATAGGATGTAAGCTTTTGTTTTTCACAAAATTTGTTCATATTGTTTTAATGGTTTCTAGTGTTGAATGTATTATTTTGGATTATTTGGTAAAATAATAGTAATGCAAAGTCCAGTCCAACAAAAACAATTTACTTTAACTACAGCTTTTTCGGTTGGCTTAACTAATACTCGCAATAGGCGCTAACACAACAATTTCACTTAATTGTTAATTTTCTCGAATATACGGTACTTTTAGTATATATCTGTTTCTTCGTCGAAACACAAACTCCATATCCAAAACATTGAACTGAAAGACAAACTGTTATTGTTATTAAGCAATACTTTATTTTGTAATTATATAAATTGTTACTGTCATTAAGCACAAATAAATTCAATGTAAAATTAGTTATACACATTGAGTATATATTTACTAGCAACTTTTTGGACGGGTTCGATTTTCTTGAAACAACTTGTAAACTATCATGCTGCCATCTGTGTTGTAACATTGTAACTGTCTTATTACATGAAAGTTTTTGACATTTTCAATGGTAAACTCTAATAACTAATTATTATTTCTAATTTTTGTGTTGTGTCTCTTTTCAAAATAGGTGAACATTTTAGACTAATACGTGATTTAAAAGTATTAAACATTATGGTAACTAGTTCAAAAGGTTCGTTTTTTGTGTTTCATGTAATTTCTTCTACTATCAGTCATATTCATAGTAAAACGAACAGTTAGCTAAGCATTTAACTTATTTCCAGATAATAGACTTAACAGTTAAAACCCCTAACCCTGACAAAAATCAGAATATATCTTAATTGTAAATGTAAACAAGAATAAGATTTGAAAAGAAAGTAGAAACAACAAAAAGATTACTTTAAAAATAACAGTTTCATTATGATAAAAAGAAAGACCGAGGGAATAACTTTGAGACATAAAAACTTAATCGCATTGAATTAAACTTATTTATCGACATAGATCGTGTTCTAAATAAGTACTCAGATATTTTAGAGCACATTATGGTTAAGGTAGCGAAGTGCCTATTTTGTGATGAGCGTTGATTTTTATCTTTTAGGTATTATATGAAATAAATAGCTTAAAGAAAGAAAGAGGAGGGAAAGTCTTATGCGATATTGCCAATATGGCATATTTAGTGTATATTGTACTTTCTACACCCCGTATCGAAACCCGGTTTCTAGCGTTGTGAGTCCGTAGATATACCGCTGTGCCACTCGGGGGCTTCTTGTGGAATGAAATGATGTCATGGCATATTGCGATTTTTTTGTACCAAGAAGATTTTCAGTTTGGATAATTTTGTTATGCAGAAGAAAAAAAAGTAAGTCAGGAGTCGTTTGTGTCATATCCAAGTACCTGGGTAGCTACCTCAACAAAATGTTCATTGTACCTATTTAATCATGTTGAGTCATATCCAAGTACCTGGGTAGCTACCTCAACAAAGTGTTCATTGTACCTATTTAATCATGTTGAGTTTAAATCTTAAGATTTTGAAACGGTTATGTTGAAGAACAAATATTTTTTGCCAACAAGAAAAACCTTATTGATAGAGTTGAAATTGGTCTAATGAAAATAACACATTATGTACCACTGTTAATAAAACAATGCTACTCATAATAAATTATTTGAAATGTCTATAATGATATGGAAAAATGTCAAGAACATATGTTTCAACATAGTTTGCTCCTGAAGAAGAAAGGTCCACCTTTCGAAAGCGTTTGGGTTATAGGGTTTTTATTCATTTCTATCGTGTTTCAACATAGGTTATCCCTATGATAAAAGTTGTTTTTATGTGACTTTTCTTTTCAATCAAAGGCGGTGTTAAATTATCTAAATATCAGAAAATGTGGTATGAGCTGAAAAGTTCAAACTATACCATAGAACTTCCATACCGCAGAATGTGTTGGTTAACAAATTAAGAAACGTCGGTCTTGTTCTATATATCCTGCTCCAGCAATTTTATTATATATGAAACTTTTAGCGCTCCTTTGCGAAACCTTACATAAGGTTCTTTATTTAGGCTTTTTTCGTAGGCTTTTATCTTTATGACACTGGATTTGTAAAGGTTTATTCGTAGGTTGTTAACTATTTTACTAGAACACACGAATTAGATGCCTTGTGAACAGCAACGAAGTAATATAGGTCTTGTTTAGTTTGAGAATGATTTTACTGTCACATCCCCAGAACTTGTTACGATCTTATCTTTTATTCAACTAGTGAAATGTCACATTATAAATCACTACTATTTTCTTAGTGCAAAGCTACATAATGGACTATCTGCACCCTGTCCACAGCGGAGAATCGAACCAAGGGTTTTAGCATTGTAAGTGCGTAAACTTACTACTGGCCCACCGGGCGATTATTAACTTAAATATGCGGACTTTAGAGTATTTAGAAACTAGACTAGAAACTCCAAACTCCGTATTAACCCTTTATAACCGAGCTCGGGTTACAGGGTTTTATCGTTTTATATTTATCTCTATTATATCCATTTATTTGGATTTCAATTCGTCTCTGTATAGCTAGTTTTCTGTCTTTATTTAGGCTTGTTAGTCCATTGTACCAACTAATTTCCTGTGTTTATTTTTCATGTCAGTTTACTTCTCAATTGGTCTTTTTCTATTTCCATACTAATTTTTCTACTTACATGCCTCTTTCTTATCATTGTTATTTTTTATCTATCTTCGTTACTATTATAGATATCTATCATTGTTTTAATGAAGTATCTACTGAACTGAATAGTTGTTGTTACTTTATTTGAAATTAATTATTCTTATTTTAGTTCTCCTCTTTATTTACTTTTTCTATTATATGTGTGCCTGGAATATTTAATCTAATTTCCTGATAAAAAGCTAAAAAATATCATTGTTAAGGTAAAACACCAAAATCATATCGTGCAAATGGCGGACCACTTACTAAAATAATTTGTTAAATATTAGCTTATTGAGCATTTTGGCAGTAAAACTAGTTTAAGGCTTATAATGTTGTTTCATGGTTATAATAACAAGAAATGTAATAGAATTTGTCTTTGTTAAAATCTAACACCGCGTCGTTGTAATTACTGTCGTCAGGCTTAATGGTTACACATTCTACAAAAATCAATGTATTCGTGACTTTCCTGTTTCCATTCGCGTAAAATAAGAAAACCTCTTACGTTTAAGGATATCAATACTTTGTTAAACTTTGTTTCCATAGAGACAATAGAGCAGAAATCACAACATTTCAGGCGAGCATACTTTCACATGTTTATCATGTGAATTCTTACTAACTCGTTGAAACAAAAGTCATAATTTGTTATACTATTAGGTCGTCAAGAAATTAATGTCGCTTTTTTTTAGATGTAAAAACCCGGACATCTTATATATCAAAACAAAACATTTATTAAATGAAATAGTTTCCATTCTTGTCAATGATGCTTTTCTATCTTACAATCAGGTTGTTAATGCCCTGATTAAAGAAATCACTTGGATTTGAAGCAAAAATGTGTCGATGACCTCTTTAACACCTTCCACCCCCTTTTTAAAAACACACGCTTCTGAATTGCATAAAAATTATAGATGTGTCTTCGGTATTTAAAAAAATTGTTGCAAGTTTCATTTTTAAAGCATGAAAACTTATTTTCGAAAAAATTCTCGATCATTGGCCCTTGTTTTATATACCCCCCCTTCCCCCCACTCAGTTTGTTGCGCTTATGCTTGACCTGTTAGCAATCGGGATATCATCGATGTTGTGTAGTTCTCCAACAACACTGTATGAGATGTATTAGTCGCTCAGAGAAGTACAGTAATTGTTGTAAATTGACCATTGCACCGTTTTCCTTTCTCTTATGAAACAAACTATCATTTATTGTTGCCGAACAATTTGAAATTTTAATTCTTCGATAAAGAGCACGCATCTCCATTCTTTGAAGTACGATGCCCATTTAAACCTTGGGGTTGGTTATCTCTCGTATGCAGTGTTTTTTCATTAGCAGCTACACATCCATTGAGTATTTTTAGCAGCTACACATCCATTGAGTGTTTTTTTAGCAGCTACACATCCATTGAGTGTTTTTTCATTAGCAGCTACACATCCATTGAGTGTTTTTTCATTAGCAGCTACACATCATTGAGTGTTTTTTAGCAGCTACACATCCATTGAGTGTTTTTTTAGTAGCTACACATCTGTTGAGTGGTTTTTTTTAGCAGCTACACATCCATTGAGTATTGTTTTTTTAGCAGCTATACATCCATTAAGGCTACTTTAATGCTAATGCATATCTTACTGTTTTGGACGTAACATTCAGCCCTAAACTTATAGTTACGTCATTGGCAAGATCCTTCCTGGATTGTCACATATCACGTAGAAAGTATGTCTGTTTTAATATTACTTTTGAAAAGTTTTGACTTCTACTTCGATCGCTTCTATTACACAGGCCTGTGATGGTTTTAATTGTCTTGAAATTTTTACATGTTCTACAGTAATTCCTTTACGCTGAATTCGAAAATGTTATTCATTTTTCTCCATCACGTACAGATTTTTCACAAAACGTCATAAAGCAATACATAAAAGAAAGACCACAACACGTAGTTATGAGCCTAAAAAACGTGGATTTCACAAGAAAATCAGGAAGAATGAGGATAATAATAAAAATGTTCATTGTGGTAAACGAAGTAATAATTTAATTTAAGTAAGTTTTCTTCTTCTTCCCGATTTGTAAAAAATCCTTATGTGATAGAAAAAATGAATATTGTTACGTCTCCGTTTGTTAATTAATTTTCCGTAACTTCGTTCCGACGAAACTTAAGCG
>NW_013668441.1:54247-56423 GCF_000517525.1 Limulus polyphemus | reverse complement strand
TATTATTTCGAAATCTGCGTAGCTGAATTATGGAAAATCTGTTATTAAAATCAGAAACTTTTATGAAATTTAACTTCGCAGGCCTGTGTTATTAATTTAACAACACTAATTTCACACATCCTTTTCATTTGTCATACACCTTCTAGTGAAATATAAAACGTTACCTCAATCTGTAGCAACCAAACATCCTTGGATCACAAAGTTTCCTAGTTCCTGGTGAATGACAATTTATATTCCTTTGGATTTTGTGCAGGGTAATATTACCACTACGAAGTAATATTTCAATGTTTTGATTTTAAAAAATCAAGTATCGAAGTCATCGGGGTTGTTATGATCCTCTTTTATTTAGTTTGGTATACAATATTTATTGAGAATAACTGTACCATACTCTATTAAAGGCGGTAACATATCTTTTGTCTATTTTTGGGTCATAATCTTACTATGGATATTCAAAGGTTAGGTATAGCTATACCTATACTGTTACACAGAAATTACTCAGTATTGCTTACGTGTTATTTCTGATCCTTTTTTATGGTGTGTTAACAGTTTTTCTTTAATCTACGTTCAGGAAAATGATGTTAAAATGCGTAATCCACTCGTTTGTTTCTCGTTGCTGTTGTTTGTCTGCAGGTAATTTTTGTTAAAAGAAATAAAGGCAAAACAATGAAGGAAGAACTCAGTGAAAATATTCTAATGGTTATTAATGATGAGGAATATGCTTGGTAATTATAGTTATTATTTTCGATTGGTTAGCTTCAAATAATTTAGCAAGTATTTATTAAAAAGGGGAGTGTGATATATAATCAAGTAATAACATTGAATCAAATTCTGTGATATGCAAATACGGTTTGAGAAAATATAAGGTCACTAAGTAGCCCCAAGATGCAATATAATGTAATAGGTAATGTAACGCCCATGTTTCCCTTGTACTATTTCTTAGCTCCCCAGTGGCACAACGGTATGCCTGCGGACGTATACCGTTAGAAACCTGGTTTCGATACCCGTGGTGGGCAGAGCACGATTAGCCCTTTGTGTAGCTTTGTGCTTAATAACAAACAACAACAACTATTTCGTAATTAGATGATGGAGGGGCTGGGTATGTTCTAGTAGTTTTTGTGCCGGACTGTGAATCCGAGGATCCAAAATCCCATCTTGTTGCTGTAAAATCGTCTTGGATGCTTTATAAGTGTGACGGTCAAATCACACTTTCAACCAGACAAGAGTAACTAAAAATTGTCAGCGGATGCTATTGACTAGCTGGCTTCCCTCTAGTCTTTATCAGTTCAAAATTAGGGACGGCTAACGCGGTTTGCCCTTGTTTAGATATGGTGAATATCCGAAACAAACAACTATAGGATGGAGGATAGCCCCCTTGGTTATATACAAGTTATAATGAAGGGCTCATAGGTATAACATGTATTTTCTTATTCTGGGCTTTCAAGATAAGGGTTCTACCAATGTAAAAACAAAACAAAAACCAATTAAACTAATCGATACCATTATCTGAATGAACCTTTGGCCAGTTACATTTTTTCACGTGAATAAGCTCTAAATATCGTCATGCGTTTGGACATAGAAAAGCTCTAATCAACTCCTCATCATTTGTCCCTTACAGGTCTGTATACAGTAATTTATAAAATTGGTTTGAATGACGAATGCTTGCACTCGTAATTTTTACTTCCAAGAAATTTGATATAAGTATTATGTAATACGCTTGTGATATGTAACCCGATGTTTTTATTAAACTGGTTATTTTTATATTATATTTTTCAAGGTCAAATTCTGAAACAAGTTTTATATGAACATTCTGTAATTATTATACCCATATCTTATTATTCTTACAGTCTGTGTGTAATTCGAACGTTAACGTCTCTGTGTGTAATTCTTTTTATCATTTATTTGAAAACTTTATCATTTCTGAAGTACGTACAACAGAAAGAAATCAATTTCGTGATTCAACCATGTATATTGTACTTTGTTATTACATAAAGGAGTACATCGTGTATATATACACCTGGAAGAAAGTTAAGCACCCCCGTGTTTTTTTCAAGTGATTCAGATTCGACGTTCTTGTGACTGATTATAAATTACCATTCAATCTAAACGTGTTTATCAAATGAAATTATGCATTATTGGGCACAAGAAAACAAGATTATCACCGTAAAATAACAATTTT
>NW_013668441.1:49619-53330 GCF_000517525.1 Limulus polyphemus | reverse complement strand
AACCTTATTTTCAATAAGCAATCCTGAAAAATATTTGGGGGTGCTTAACTTTTTTCCAGGTGTATATAATATTAAAATTCAGGAACATGATTACGTACATAATATAAACTTATTTAGGAATAAAAACAAATTATGTCTTCCTGATAAATTGTACTTTATTATTACGTTTGAAGAAGTATTGTTAAAATGTATTAATTTCAAATACACGTTACAGTTTGAAATTCTCAAGTATATACTTAAGAAAGAAAAACATTATATTTTTTATAATCAAGTAGTTGGCCCGGCATGGCCAGGTGGTTAGGGCGCTTGACTCGCGGGTTCGAATCACCGTCCCGCCAAACATGATCTCCGGTTCAGCCGTGGGAGCGTTATAATGTTACAGTCAATCCCACTATTCACTGGTAAAAGAGTAGCCCAAGAGTTGGTGGTGGGTGGTGATGACTAGTTGCCTTCCTTCCAGTTTTTCACTGCTAAATTAGGGACAGCTAGTGCAGATAGCCCTCATGTAGCTTTGCGCGAAATTTAAAACAAAACAAACCAATCAAGCAGTCAAAGATAAAAACCAGCTTAGATAAATATAACACCAAAACAAATTAAAACTAAATTACAAACACTACAGAACACACTACTTACAACATCATACAGAGTACCTAGATCAACTTCCTCAACATTTGTGCACAATTACACAAATATAGAAACGCCAACTGATAGACTCCTTCATAGTTCACTAAATTATTTCGCGAAAAATTGGCAAAGGAATGATCTACTATGCGAACTCGACCGTTTCTGCATATATGATGAAAATAGTCCTAAGTACCTCTCCCCTATTAACATTTATATAAGAAATAAAAATAAATTAATGCTACCTAAAACAAGACATAAGTACCGTCAATAATTTTAATTTACTGTGAAAGCATTAAAAAAGGTTTTTATATGTGAATGCTCTTGCCAGAATTAAAAATTATTGAAAAATGTGAACAATACAACTGGAACTGTTCGTGTTGTGTGAACTTTAACACAATCGAATTAAGTGAAAGTGTATTGACACATCAGTATTAATATAATTACATACATGAACATGGCCCTGAAAGGAGTCAGAGTGAAAGCGTGGACTAGCTAAACTCTGGCGCTCTTGTAGTAATTAGATAAATATTGAACAGTTATTGATCAAGTGCAGGAGGAAGGAAAAGGTCTTTGAACCTGACCCGGATTCAAACCCGACTCATGACTAATTCCGACAACCGGAGCTCCACAAAGGGCCAACCATTGCCTTGTGACTGATCTTATCATACTCAGTAATAAAGATTAGCCTGGTGAAACGCTGTAATTAACAAATAATACTCTTTTTATTCGATAATAACCATGTTTTCGGTAGTAATATGTGTATGTGATATTACAATTTAGTAAGACTGCTAATAATTTAAGTAGCACCATTCTTTGCTAACCGAATGTAATTTTCCACGATGTCACTGCTGGCGAGGCCTTATGCTTTCTACACTCCAAAAACTATTATACAGGGTGTGGCAAAAATGTCTATACAGTTGTTTCATTTAGAAAAGAGTATAATTTCTATTACTCTGAAACAAACAACAATTAAATTGATTTCGAATTTCTTCGTAATATTTTTTTAGTACAGTCTTTACTCACATTTTTATATTATATCATTGGGTCTATTTTAGTGACTCATACCATAAAATTATTAAGTAATGTAAAAATAACTGGCACAAATATTTTCCATATTTAAAATCGTGAAGAATACTGGTGTGAATTATTTTTTTACTATATGTTTATACAGTATAATAAACATACGTGTGTATCTGATATTTGTATATTGCAATGAAATCATTGACAGTTTAAAAACAAGTGATACACACACACACACACACACACATATATATATATATATATACTTAACAAGTCGACCAAATGCAATATAAGCTGTACAATGCAATTAAATGTCATCTCTTTCAATTCAATGTTATGCGTATCAAGTGTCTATGTTCAGGATTGAGTTGGTTTACTTAATATATAAAGACTTCTTAATCCAAAGTGTTTCCTCGTTCAGACTACATCCCATTATCTGAAAGTGCTGGTTGTTCACTAGAGTTTTACATGCCCGAGCGTGTAGCTGGATAGAGGACTTTATTTTTTGTTTTTGCTGTAGTAGCGTTTTCAGAGGTTTGCACTACTTCAGGCAAGCTTGAATATAAGTCAGTATGTTTCGTCGTTAGGGCTAAAAATATGGGTTGTTATCATTACATTATAAATCAGGTGTCTGATGATCAGTGGTGCAATGTGAAAGCGATTGGGTTATTCAGCATGATCCTGCCTTACTTGCCATTCTGAACAGAATAACAGAGTTGAAAGTGCTCCATGTTGTCCATGAACGATGGCTAGACCTCCGAAAAGACATTTGGATGTTTTGGTCATATGAAGAGACATCAGACAAATGAAACCTAGCTAATGATGGCAGGTGTTGCGACTTGGCTCCAAGTGTAGCTGGGGGAATGTGAAACTATTTGGGATACCTGGACAAAGGAAAATTTTCACAAACCTAAGCAAGATGATCACTGTCTGTTGATTCTAGCTCGCCGCAATCATAACGTACAGGTTCAAAGATAAATGAAAAGTTTGCAATGGCAACTGGACGCAGTGTCAGTATTCACAGGGCTGGCCTGCATATTAGGTGCTCAAAGAGATGCATTAATTACACAAAGGCACAAAATAGTTGACCTGCAACAGTATCAATAACACGTCCATAGAACCAACGATATGTAGAGTAGTATTTTTAAAAAAATATGAGTCGTATTTCACGTTCCAATCAGATAACACGCATAAACACATTTAGTAATAATCTGAAACTAGAGATAAACACATTTTTACAAAGAAATCGAATACATTATGGCAGCAGTAAAAGTGTGGTGTGGCCAAAATAAGCATTAGTGGACATACCGACACCTACATTCTGTGGAAAGATATAATTACTACCACACGTTAAGAGACCACATAATATAATTCATTGTGCTACCATATGGTGGCCAGATGATCTTGACTTCAACCCAGCAATAATCACGCTCGTCCCAACCGTGACACACGGGTCAATACACATTCATTGAAGAATGTGAACGGAATGGCGTGCACACTTATCAGATTTCACACTCATTAAGTAATGAATATTTGGGAAATGTGTCGCATCCCCCCCAAGAAGCTCCACATATCAAAGATCCCCTAGAAACAGCTCTTTCAGAGAAGTGGTTAAAGATGTCAACATTCTAATTTTAAGAATGTAACATCGGCGTCTGGCTGCACTTGCTATTCGTGATGACCGTATACTTTGTACTTATGTGAAATCTAATGAACTGTAATAAGATAAAGATACGTATACCAAATTTTTATTTACAAGCCCAGGCTAAGTGACTGTCGTTTGTACCAGGTCGTCAATAAATTAATGTCGCGTTTTGGAGCACTTTCATTACCCCCCCCCCCAACAAAAAAAACAACAAAAGGTACACCACGGATAATAGTTAAACGAACCACCTAAAAGTCACGTTAGTGTAGCCTATATAATGTGTAAAGCCACAAAGAATATCAAAGAAGTTTATGGAAATGTTTTGAACGTTCGAAGGTGTCAACGATGGTTCAGCAAATTTCGTTCAGGTGACTTTAGCCTTAAAAATTGTGATGGCAGGGGCCGACATGTTGGAATTGATA
>NW_013668441.1:41329-48668 GCF_000517525.1 Limulus polyphemus | reverse complement strand
ATGTATTGTTTTGATATATATAAGTTGTTCGGGCTTTTTCATCTAAAAAATAGCGACATTAATTTTTTGACGACCTAATATTTCTGATCACTTATGGCTCACGAAATGTATAATTTTCACACAAATGAACTAAGGGTGATTGACGTTGGCTTTTAGCCTAATCGTAGCTAATATGTCATAATGTTTTACAAATGAGAATTTGAGGTCTATAAATTCTGTATTAGACTTTGAGCAATTTAACATGATGTTGCTTACATGTTACGATTACACTTAGTGCCTTGTACTCGCGTTGTGAATTTCTGTATTAAACACTGTAAGCACGTCAAATACATACTACCTAATCTTTTCTGTGTGTGTATGTGTATATGCAATACACTGGAAGCTTACAAAGAGCGGCTCATAATCTATTCATCGAAATAAATGCTTCATCTTCCTTATTAGTTCCTAATTAAGAAAAACTTTATTCCACGAGAATGATTCCATCACTTATTCGTTTGTTTCTCTTTAGCATAAATCTAGACAATGGGCTATCTGCGCTCTGTTCACCGCAAGGGGATTAGAACCTCAAATATTAGCGTTGTAAGTCCATAAAATTACCGCTGCAGCCCACCTCTCTCCCAGTAGCTCAGCGGAAAACCGGGTTCTGATATTCATGATGGACAAAACACACATGGCCGATTGTAGAGCCGTATGTTTAATAACAAACAAACTGACAATTGGCCGACAGGGGGATTTTTATTGTTATAACTAAAAATCAACTTCACAAAGAACATTACTGTGAGCGCAAACAGAAGTTTACTGGCCTCAACAAATACTTTAACAAAGATGTGGTACTTGTTATACTTCTTCGAAAAGTCCCCCGATGGGTCAACGATAAGTTTAATAGCCTACAACGCTAAAATCTGAGATTCAATTTCTAACGATGGACAGAGCGCGTATAGCCTATTGCGTAACTTTGCGCTAAAACCAAACCAAACCAAACCTAATCTTTTCTAATATTACGGTCGTAACTTTTCAGTATATCATAAAACTCATGCTTTTCTTTCAGTTTAAAGTTATTTTAATCATAATTGACATATCTTTTAAGTTTTGCTTTTAGATTTGAAGACATTAAAACACAATAGATATGTTAGCCACGTGCTTTTCAGTTGTGATGTTATATGCAGTACTGTGACGCACTTTTGTATTTTTATTACTATGGCAACTATCGAATGCAAACATTGTTCTAACGGTGGTAGTAAATGGTACGACTGCTTGTGTCGATACGTTGCTAAATTTGTGTACAAGATAAGCCTGCCGCTGTGATATACGCAAGATGTCTTAAGGTTGCTGGTAGATCAAATATTTTTGAGGGATTAGTTGCTAAAATAACTTAAAGTAAAAATAATTAGGAAAAATTGAAAGTCGAACAATATTTGATCGTAATGTTTGTTACTTAAACTTAAAGTATAATAATACATTTATCACTGATATATGAAGTGTTTTATCATATCGTAGAGAGCATTTTTTTGCATTAATGATTAAATCTTTAGTGTATAGGTAAGTATAGGCCATCGATCATTTTCAGTTGTACTGTGTATGTATGTGTGTGTGTGTGTATGTTGAGCTTCACACACAGTTTTGGACAAAAATGTTTAACATTTTTATGTCAGCATTTGTCTCCTACAGAATATTAATGAATAAAACAATTTTGAAATGGTGAAAGGGTCTCAAAATGGGGTAACGCGGGTCGGGAGCTCTCAGGCTGACTGAACCAATTTGCTTAAAACGTACAAATAGGTGTTAAGGTTTTCTCAAGACTGGATCTTCGGATTTGCATGAAATTAGCATGGTCATGTAAAGGATCGTTCAAGATAGACATCTATATCCAGATTTTCTGAATTGTAATATTAGTTCTTAGAACTGGCTGCATAAGTTTACATGAAAGTTGACATGTCCATAAACAAAAATCTGCTTTCAAATTTTGGAAATTGTAAAATTTCATCCCCATATGAGGATGTTTTGGGCTCTCAGGATGCACTTTAAAAAATTAAAGTTTAAATTTACAAGAACATGTAAATTGTCATTCAAAATAAGAGTGCAAAATGTTTTGCATAATGTTGTTTTTGATGAGTTTTCATGAATAATTTATCAGGTATTATTATTTTCTTTACTGTTGAAGACTTGTTAAAAGTTATATAAATTTAATATTCTAGTCATTTTTTTTATACTATGATATATTATTACTGTTCTAATTTATATATATATGTATATATATATATATATATATATTATTTTCCAGAAAACATAGAAATCATTGCAGTTCAGTGATGGAAAAATATGAAAAAATTACAAAAATTGGTGAAGGATCATATGGTGTTGTATTTAAATGTCGCAATCGTGAAACTGGACAACTTGTAGCTGTCAAAAAATATGTGGAAACAGAGGATGATCCACTGATTAAGAAAATTGCATTACGAGAAATACGAATGCTGAAGGTTAGTTTTTGCTTTTACTTAATATAGTTTCTTTAGCTACAAATAAATTTGAATGTTTATTTTAGAAACTTACTTGTAAACTTAGTCATACATTAATTAATTTTATGTATAAGATGAGCTGTAGCAAAACATTCAGTAAAAGCCATTTTCATTACCTTAGAAGTATGTGATGACATAGAAGGACCACTCTTGGTATTAATGACACTTCTTCTCCCTTACAAGTTCTCCCTTCTTCTTACAACATCTGGGGTAATATTTTGATCAGCACACACACACACACAAAAGAAATACAACAGAATTAGTGTACACTATAGCTTAGCCTGTATTTTAGGAATGACAAAATCTTGATTTGTTTTGAAGCAGAATAAATTTTAGTTGATTTTCAAATAATTAAGTTATATTACTTACATTTAAATGAAATACATTTATCACCTAACTGTATTCAAGTAGTAATTTTTAAATAAAATTCTAATACTATTTGTTTTAAAAATATGTAGGATTATGGAAAACCAAATTCTGTTTTTCAGCCTTTTTTTTTCACATTTGTGGAGCTCATTAATAGTACAACCAAATAAACAGCTTGAAAAATGTTTTGAAAATGCATAATGTCAAGAACCCAATATTTACATACATAACTTTACTTGCTGTAAAAGTGAAATAATTATAAGAACTAGTGATCTTAACCTCCAGCATTTTGATGTGGTACTTGCCTGTTGATTTTCACATCAGTCGTTATGTTTGTATTTATCTCATCTTACATAGCACCTGAAACATCCCAACCTGGTGAACTTGATTGAAGTGTTTCGCCGTAAAAGAAAACTGCATATGGTGTTTGAATATTGTGATCATACTGTCTTGGATATTTTGGAGAAAAATCCTAGAGGGTTTGTATTTATATTATTTTTTAAGGACTTCTATTCAACATTAAGCTATAATCATTCATATTATGTCTAAATTAATTAATTGGTTAGGATGTGAAAGCTAGATTTAATAGTTTTCATATCATCAATGTCGAGGATGTGGCAAACAACATTCATTCAAAAGCAACTGAAATTCTATTTTCTGAAAGTTTACATGAAAAGACTCTCTAGCAGGATATTTATTTTAGTAGATTGTAACTATACTTGAAATAATAGATTTAAATATCTTCACCTGGACTTTAATTCAGCAGAATAGGTATTTTGGCTCAATACATTTTAAATGTGTTTCTACTGGGTCGTATGATATTGGTTCATGTGTGTTTTGTTCTTTTAGTTCTATAGGGAAATGTTAACACATTCAGAATCTTTTTTTATGTGTTTTAATGATTTGAATGCCTAAAATCAACTTTAGATGTGCAAATTTTGCAATAAATAATATATCTTTTGAGTCATCCAGACAATAAAAACACCAATCATTTATTTCTGTATGAGTAATTAAATTCTTATTTAGTTAAATATGAGATACGCTTCTATCAGCAAATCATGCATGTTATGAATCATATTTAAAAAATATATAAATATGTTTAATGAATGTTTCATGTAACAAATATCTGAGAAACATTAATGATCAGTAGTGTCTTTTAATGTTGTATTTCCTAACATATCTGAAGTTCATGAATGTATTCTAAAATAATAGTGTGTATAGATAGTAAAAACAACTGATTAAATAAACATATCCCACTATTTTTATGACTGCTTTTCTTCATTCTAGTGAATTAGTTCTAGTTAATGAGAGTATGTATATATAAGGATACCAGCAGCTGAATAGTATTACTAAGGGGTCATTCATAATTTATTCCATTTTCATAAGTGTACAAAACACTTTTTTGTGATCCACCCCCTCTGAAAGTATACACATGCATGAAATGGCAAAGTTTTTTAAAGAGATATCAGACATTAGTCATTACATATAGGATACTGAGAAATAGAAAGTGTGTTCAACTCCATATAATTTGATGAAGTTGTTGCTGGTCAATATTTTTGCAAGTTATATATTGATAGTAAATGATGCCCTTTTGACATCTTTTTGAAAAGCATACACAAGCTCTTATCCTCCTCAATCACACCATTTTGTACCTTTGTGTAAATTGTGAATGACCCCTTAATACATCCAGTAGATAGCACTGCTAAATATACCCTGTAGATGGCACTGTTAACTGTAGACAGTAGTTATCATTTTACCATAAATGAGACAACTGTAGTATATATACACAGAGTTATGTAACTGAGGTTCACGATTTAAAATGTAAATGTGATATATTTTTGACATGGTATTTATTGGCACAGAAACAATAAGACTTGATGAATATGAGTACTAAGCTCTAATTATACTAATATAAATGTATAATGTTTACATTGTTTTTCCAGAGTTCCAGATCAACTAACTAAGCGTTTAATATGGCAGACATTACAAGCTGTGAACTTCTGCCATCAACACAATGTAAGTGTGATCAAGCCATATTCAGAACATTGCGTCTTCTCTGAATAACATATTCTGATCCATTTAAAATATTTCCCTGACTGCAAACTGACCAACTTCCATCGTTATCCAAAGTTGTTTACAAGAGAACATTTGTATCTTATTCAAAGTATAAGTCGAAAGGTTTTTTAATTTTAAGAAAAGTAAATAAATAAATAAATCAATGTATATATATATTGAAAGTGATGGCAGCAAAACAAGTAGAATTGCATAGTTATGGAAAAAACAGTCTACAAAAGTCAACCTAAAACATTACTGTTTACACAACATAGACTCTGATTTTACTAACTTATAATCTATATTAACAAATTTTCAAACAAAATTTAATATTGGTTAACAATAAATAATATAGTTCTGAATATGAAATAATAATAATAAAATAAATAAATAAATTTTATAATAAAATACATGACCAAAAGTGAATAATGCATCAAGAGATATAGCATCAGAATTATGCTCTATACGTCATAACATTAATGTTTCTAAATGTAAGATTTCCCACTGCTGACAATGTGAAGCTCTGTAGTGGTGGGCTTTTTACTGAATAATAGAATATAAAAACATGGTATATTGGAAGAGAAGCATGCTTCAAAAACTAGAAATACCAGAGACCAAAAAAAAGAAGAAATTGAAGAAAGGTTGTCATGTTCAGGATCAGTGTAAAGACTGTTTGATTGTAACTTTACAAAACAGAATTTTTTAGTTGACAGAATTCTGTGCAGAACATGCATTGTAAATTTTTCAGCTCAGTAAAGATCAAAAAGTAGCATATGTTTAACATAAGAGTAAAGAAAATGCATTTTATCAGAATAGTTAAAACCTTCAGTTATAGAGGCAAGTCATCCATTAGCTTTTTATTAACATAACATAAACTTTAAGGACACCAAGGGACCTGTTGGTCTATCTAGGTTATCCTGTCTGCTAACCTAAACTAAACTTTAAAAAATAAAATAAAACTCAAAGCCAGCCTTTATCATTAAAATAGTTATCAAACCTTTCCTTAAACTACCTTAAATTTACTGAATCTACCACATCTGATTCCCATTCCAAAGGCCAACCACCCTGTTAGAGAAATGAAACTGTCTTAGCTGAAAATGATTCCTTCCCTGCCAATGTATGCACAAAAAACGTTTGTACAAGGTTAAAGCACACTTTCCAGTGGTTGAATATTGGAGTAATGCACACTGTCAGTGGTTGATTGTAGCATTTTTGTATTCTTATTTTATAGATTTAAATATTTTGATGGAGATGTGGCAGTGCTCGAATTGTGGCTACTTAATAGATGAAACTTCATAGATATTGTTACGTCTGTGTTCGCTTGTTAATTTTTCATAGAAATTCTTTCTGAGAAACTTCAGCGATTCAAGTCCTTTCTTAAATAAAACTAGTTTATTCTTTCTCAATTCAACTTTGCAATACACTTAATTTCCACAGGTACTTTAACTTAAACACACGCTAGAATTCACAACGATTCACGCACTTTACTTACGGCTTGACTCGATTATCTGTCTCTATATCTCTCTGTCTGCAGTTCAATTCCGAATGAATGTCTCCTTTATCTGGCGCACTTATACACAATAAAAGTGCGTGCGTAGCACGTTATAGCCTCTTCCCAAATGTTCTAGACACTCATCACGTGTTACCAGCGTCACGTGACTTCCACTGTCGTAACACTGCCCCTTCCTTAGTATTGTTCGTCCCGAACAGTAGCCACTTAAATTAAACCAATAGATAATTAACAATAACTTAATTAAATGTACAGGATTTACAAACACAAAATTAAAATTCAACAAAGTCTCTTAATTTTACGGGACGTATCTTCTTCTGTACTGGTCTCTGTCTTGTTGGCTTCTGCTTCACGTAAAGTTCATCTGCTCTATCAGGAAATGTTCTGTTATCTGTAACAGTCACATCAGTGGTAGTAACTTCATCAAGGGCTTCACTGTTTCCCTTCTGAAAACCGAGTAGAGTTTCTTCTTCAATAGTGACTTTTTCAAGTGACACGTCTTCAGTGGCATCTTTTGTTCAGCTGTTCACTTCATCCCAACTGAAATGTCCTGGACCATTATAAAGCCAAAGCCTGTTGGCTTGCACCACCTTTGGCTTACCTCTCCGACCACATTTTATTCGGAAAGTCACGTCTGAGAGACGATCCACTATGTCATATGGGCCTTCTCATGGAGAAGACAACTTAGGAGACTTCCCTTTGGTCTTCCTGGGTATATACAACCACACCATGTCTCCTGGTACAAAGCTGACTTCAGTAGATCTCTTATCATAACATAGCTTCATGGAATCAGCAGATGTTTTGAAGTTTGAATGCACTTGATGGTTTCGATACCCATGGTGGGCAGAGCACAGATAGCCCATTGTGTAGCTTTGTGCTTAATTACAAACAAACA
>NW_013668441.1:25698-40507 GCF_000517525.1 Limulus polyphemus | reverse complement strand
CATCACAAACCAGTATGTGTGGCAGTGAAAGCATGCTGGCAAGAAACTGTCCATTCGAACTTCTGGCCCTTTTTTGTTAAATCATGTAGTGGAGCAACTATAGTTGCAAAGTCCTTCACAAACTTCCGGTAATAAGTACAGAGTCCCTAGAAACTTCTTAAGACTCACACATTGTCTGGTGTTGGCCAATCATGCACTGCTTTCACCTTGTCAGGATCAGTTTGCACACCATGCTCACTTACAATGTGACCTAAGTAAAGCATCTCTTTCCGGAACAAGTAGCATTTCTTCAAATGGAGTTTGAGGTTCGCTGCTTTCAAACGCTTGAATACTTCATCTAGCCGGGACATTTCCTCATCAAAAGTTGTTGCAAATACAATGACATAATCCAGGTACACTAGGGCTATACTCCATTGTAGGTCTTCCAGTACTCTTTCCATCAGCCTCTCAAATGTTGCAGGAACATTGCTAAGAAAATATGTAGGATCAGAAAAGAAACCAATAACCTTAGCACTTTTGGAATGTGGACTTTTCTTCATCATGTATAAATGGCAAAATGATAAAAAATATGTACAGGGATTTATGTTTGATAATTGCTTTTAAAAGTTATTTATGTTATGGTCAAGATTCTTCTGCATTGCAAAATGTTATTAAAACCTGAAGAACGTGCATGCAAAACATTGTTTGGAATTCCTGTAATGGTTTTTAAGGCTTGAGTGGGACACCTATAGTAATGTTATGTCTGTGTTCGTTTGTTAATTTCCCGTCTCTGGTCGTTTATTAATTTCCCGTATAATTTCTTTCGGATGAAACTTTAGCGATACAAGTCCTTTCTTAAATAAAACTAGTTTATTCTTTCTCAATACAACTTTTCAATACACTTAATTTCCACAGTCACTTTAACTTAAACACATGCTATAATTCACAACGATTTACACACTTTACTTACGGCTTGACTTGATTATCTGTCTCTATCTCCCTGTCTGCTATTCAATTATTTCACCCACTTTATTTGCCAGTCTTATATATACAAAATAGAGGGTGTCTTGAGCCTTCAGGAACCTTCTAGATACTCATTACATGTTACCAGCATCACATGACTTCCGCTGTTGTAACAGTAACAACAATCTTGTGAGACATTTACAGTAATTCTCTCATCAAAGTTTCTGTTATATTTAAATAAACAAATATATTTAGCTCCATAACCTGGAGACTGAAGTCTTTATGTTTATGTTATCATTAAATTCAAAATGTTTTTAAAAAATAACTAATCAAAGTTAAGATATTTTGGTGAATTGTGATATCTTTCACACCATTTGATATAATGACTGAGTAGAAATCTAGAGTGAGAAAAAATCTGAATGTTAAAGTAGTCTCCACAAAAGATGAAAATTATAAACTATTTTTACTGATATAATAAGTATATATACTGTGAGCCTACCCTTTTTAACTTTAATCTGTTTTTCACTATTTCAGTGCATACATCGTGATGTTAAACCTGAAAATATTCTTTTAACCAAAGAGGGTATAGTGAAGCTGTGTGATTTTGGCTTTGCTAGGACATTAAGTAAGAATTCCAAATTTAGTTTAGTTTATGTTTTACTCAATTTTTTGTTAAAATTTGGTGTAATGCTTGCCAAGTTTTTACGTAAGACTATTGTGAATTGCTCCAAATTTATACATTATTTGAGCCATATATATAAAAGTGTGACAGTAGTTCTTATGAGTTCAACCTGTAAAGAAATATTTCATCATCATTATCATTGTAGATTAAAGCTTTTTCAAAGTATTTTGTGTAGTTTCTACCTATAAAGAGATTCAGTTTAAAACATAAATTATAATACACTGAAACCCCTTCAAAATGTGGCAGATTTAGTTACATTTGTAATAGTCCTTTATTTAACAAAGTAACACATTTTGACTGTTTTCTGTATTCTTGTATTTGCACACCTAACCTTCTTGCTAGAGAATGGATAATGACATATTAATGGTTGTTATCTTAATATACCTCACTTTTATTATGTGTTTAATTGTTTTTATTGGATGGTTCTGGTTTTCCTTACATATTATTAGTTTTGCTTTTTATATGTAAAGGTCAGATAGAAAATTTGTTTCTAGGCCCTGGTGAAAACTACACTGATTATGTGGCCACTCGGTGGTATCGAGCTCCTGAATTATTAGTAGGAGACACACAGTATGGACCAGCTGTAGATGTGTGGGCCATTGGTTGTGTTACAGCAGAGCTGATGAGAGGAGAGGCCTTGTGGCCTGGGAAATCAGACGTGGATCAACTTTACCTGATCAGAAAGACCTTAGGTAGAAATAACCAAATTCTTTCAGTACAGTTACTCTAATTATAATTGTCTACTTTCAATTTTAATGAAAATGTGATCACATTTTCAAGTTTTCAATAAAATGATGTAAATACTTTTGTGTTAGTTCTCTGTGTAATTCATATTAATTTCTGAACAAATCAAGCTATGTACTTAGAGGGAAACTAAAAATCAACATGTCAATAAGTACATAATATTATAGAAAAAAAAATGTGTGGCAGTTGTTATGAAAGATATTATTGTTATAGGTTTAAACAAAAAGATTTGCTTTAATAAAAAATGTACGTATTCATGAAATTATTAGATGTGAATGAAGTAATATAAACTAGGCTGTTAATAACATATTTTGAAGATATTTAAAATGCACAATGACAACCATCCAGAAAACATAAAACTTAAATGTTTGTATTACACTTTTTAACAAAATTGATATTTTGAAACAGGGACAGATACCTGTAGATCATACACTAACCCATGATATATGCCCTTCAAATAACAAAGGTATACCTCCTTTAAAATTTCAGCAGTATAATTCATGAAACATCATAGTAACTTGAAACTTTTATATAACATGTATCATCAGAAGATAACTTCTTGATGCTTTGTTAGACTTGGTAATAATAAAGCTGTTTTTTAGTAATAATAGTTCATTAACTCTAGATAGAATCTAAGTTATAAAAATAATATCAATTGTTTTAACTTATATATCCAGTATACATTCATAAGATCAATTTACCCAAAGCTTTCCCGTAGATAATCCTGATATCTAAAGCCAAGTTTCTCATGCCTAAGTATCTTTGCCTCATAACCAGCGTGTAGTGTATTACATTGATCTATTGCTTTTAGGTAGAGTTTATCAAAATATAAGCTGTGTTGCAGGGTTGTAATGAACAAATATTGGGTATAAGTTTGACTAATATTTAAGCTTTTATTTTTTATACAGGAGATTTAATTCCAAGGCACATGCAGATTTTTAGGTCTAATAACTTTTTTGCTGGGGTCAATATACCAGAGCCAGAAGTCAGGGTAAGTGTAAATATATAGTAAAATATTTGCATGACAGTTTTAGCTATTGAATGTTTTTAGCAAATGTAATAAAATTAACATACGTTTGTAAATATTCTATTTTGACAATAAAGATGAAAATTTTACAGAGAAACACTGGAGTTATAAGAGCTCAATTGTTAAACCATTCCCTCCCACCCTCCTTAGCCAAAGAAAGGGTCAGACACTTCCCCATTTTATTTGTCCAGTTGATTCATAAATCTATCTAGCAAATTGTCATCTAGAGTGATAAAGGCTGCATCTTTACATGAGTTCAGGATAAGGGTTGATGAATATATGGGGGATCAGAGCTGATTTAGGGATTAAGTTTCTGTTTGTCGAAGGTGGTTGGGAACCAGGACTTTCCTGATAGGCCAAACGGTCCCTTAACATTCCATAAATTAGTAAAATTTTTATCAGAGCAGATTATATCATTTGCTTATTACAAAATACATAGAAAAGTCAAGTCTTATTTATTATTGACTTTGATAAAATACATTTGGCTAATGAGACTTAACAAAGCTTGCTCTGTCTGTATGCTGTCACCCAAAGAGTTCAAGTAGTTATATTTTTTCCAGTTTGATTAAAAGAAATTAATTTTAGAACTGATTATATTATTTTTTTATATATAACATTTTAATTAATATTAACGTTTGATCAGAGCATGCTACCTACTTAAGTCAGAACTAAAATTCAACTTGGTAATGAGTAAAGGTTATTAAGTATACATTCCTGATGTTTAAGAGAGAGTTATAATTATTTATTGCTACTAACCTATAAATTTATTCATAAATAAGTAAACATAGAATGAATATTTTGTGAAGATTAGTAATGTTTAAAAAATCTCTTCTTTTTGTATGTATAACAGTGACAGATGAAATTTGTCTTTTATAGCCAAAAATATTTCCTTGGAAACTCATAAATTAATTTTTAAGATGAACCTTTTTGTACTTGTACATAAATCTTGTACAGCAGTGAAAGAATTCAGCGTAGGACTCTATATAACATTGATCTGTATTTATTAAAATATGAGCTATTAGGTTAAAAATGATTTATTTTTAGATAAAGATATATTATGTCTTGCAAAGCATTAACTTAAAAACTTCAACAGTTTCTAGAGTATGTAACTTCATAAAACATACTTTTAGTTTTCGCTGTTGGTCTAACTGTTCATTAGGATTACGTATTGAAATTATTTGGATGGCTAGGAATTGTAGTTAAGATAAAAAATTTTGCCAAAATTCACAATTAAACCTCTGAGTACAAAGCTTGTTTATATTATGGGTAAAAAAAAGTTATGTACATTTGAAAAACATATTACTGACTGGGGATGCCTGAATATGTTTGAAAGAGATAAAGATGATTTTATTTCTTCAGAAAAAAATTTTTTTTTCTGTTCTCAAGGGGCCCAGCATGGCCAGATTGTTAGGGTGCTTGACTCACAATTTGAGGGTCACGGGTTTTCATCCCCCTCTCACCAAACATGCTCGCTCTTTCAGCCATGGGGGCATTATAATGTGACAGTCAATCCCACTATTCTTTGGTAAAAGAGTAGCCAATAGTTGGTGGTGGGTGGTGATAACTAGTTGCCTTCCCTCTAGTCTTTTACTGCTAAATTAGGGATGGCTAGGGCAGATAACCCTTGTGTAGCTTTGTGCAAAATTCAAAACAAACCAAACTGCTCTCAAGGTTTTGTTTTATATCTTTTTTTCAAGAGTCTGTATACCACTGTATATCTTTGATACACCATAAAGTAATATTTCAAAATTTGTTGTTACAAGAAGTGTTAAATTCCAATTGAATCTCTCCAATTCTGAGATGTGGAACCTGCTTGGGATTTTTATTTTTACAATGGTGTGGGAGATGGTGACATTGAATAGTTTATTGGCAGGTTGATGTAATATTGTATCAACAAGGTGTAACTCTTGAATGACATACTAAAAACCTTAAAAGTATTCAATACCAAATAGACTGTTGATAAAATTGCAAAAACTAGACATTTGAATTTAATGTTTTCAAATAGCATGGTTATCCTCAACTCTCAAACATAGAATTTGTTTTTATGTTTTTCAAGGATTATTTTTAGTTTTCTCACATTTGAGATCATTAATGTGTTATGTGTAATCCTTTTTTGTTTACTATGCTTAGTTCAATTCATTGCTGTACAAAATGTTGATGAACAAATGTGAATATGTTCTGTAAGTTATAGTAACAACATTCACAGTAGCACTGTTCTTTAATGCTGGGTTTCTTAAACATAGCATAGTATTTACTGATGTAAGATCAATAAAAAACGTTGTTATTAATGTAACATTCTTTCATTTTACAGGATAGTTTGGACAACAAACTCCCAAAATTTATTGATGACAGTGGTTTAGATTTTCTAAAGGTATGAATTATGATGCATTTTGATTGTGTCAGATTGTGAGTAAACACCTGAAATTTTCAGCAGTAGTACTTTTGAAGAGGATACAAGATATTGTTTAGAAATAAAAAACATAAGAGGTGCCAGTTTAGAAAACTAGTTAAGGAATACTTGAGAAAGTTTCAGAGTTTATTATTCCTATAATGATAAAATATACATTATCAACGTTTTATATTTAAATGTCAGATATAATATCCAACCTTATTAA
This sequence comes from Limulus polyphemus, assembly GCF_000517525.1. Classification (NCBI taxonomy): domain Eukaryota; kingdom Metazoa; phylum Arthropoda; class Merostomata; order Xiphosura; family Limulidae; genus Limulus; species Limulus polyphemus. Next base: position 34,497 of record NW_013668441.1, on the reverse strand, counting down.
CTGGCCATACCTTGCACACCCATTCTGTCAATGATTTCCACCAAAATAAAATGGACAGTTATTTGTTTAGGCAAAAAACATATTGCTTGATAACAGGAGGATTAATTTTATATACATGCTTAATTTAACATATAATTTTGATTAGATACATTGATCATTTGAAAAATACTATATATATGTATGGTATATTCTGGTAAATCTAGATTTACTTAATGAGTAATGGTATAAAAACAGGAGATTCCGTCAGGATACTTACTACAGAGGAATGTTAAATGTCAGAGTCTTAACATCCAGATTTAATCACATATGGCTTAATAGTTGTGTTTTTTGTGTAGTGGATCTATTTGTGTTATTTAACACACATAAATGAGTTCAAGTAATGTTCTTACATGCATGTGGGACCTCACATACACATATTTATTTATACACGTATATTACAATGTACATATATCTTTATTTCATGTCATGGACTACTTATATACATGTATAGTTTACAATACACTGCTCTGACTCCCACACAATTTGCTTCATAACTCTCTAAGGTTACTTTGCGAAACTACTACTTGGTAGCTGTGGTCTAGTAATGTGTGGCCATGTGTTTTTCTTCAGGCATCATGAAATAACTAGTCAGATAAAACTGTTGCAATCCAAGAGTAGTATTTGTGCTGTTACAAAAGTATATATCAGTATATATAAAAACAAAACACAACTCCTTTTCTGCATGTGGAGGAGTTATGCCGTTCAGTTGTACTGAAACAAATCTGGCGAGGACTATACAGTATTTTCTGTAGAGTTCTCATCATCTAGCTAGACCAGGTAAATTATTCTCAACGTTTTGCTGCAGAAAAATTATTTGGTAGCTCTTGGAAAGGAATGGTTGCAAAGCCCTTTCAGCTAGGTTTTTAAATGTGGTCAAAATTCAGTTGTGTAAACTGTTGATGGTATAGGAATTACAGCTACTAACATTAGCTGTCATCAGTGTGTTAATCAAACAGCTATCATCTGACATCCTACTAATATCTTTTAAATAGAAACTCTGCTTGGTAGCTTATAAAGTAAGGGTTGCAGATTGGAGGAGAAATTGGAGGCTATCCTAATTAGAGTAGAGGCAATAAATAAAGAGAAGTTTACACTTTGGGAAATGACAGCAGGATTTCAAGAGGAACTTAAGCTTTTACATGCAAGGAATACATCAGTTAATAATGACTTTCAGGTAGTTAGAAAAAGTAATATTAAGGCTAAAAGTAGTGGATTTAACTGTAATGAGCATGTTCTACTGAGTAACAGATTTCAGCCTTTAGCTTATACAGATAAGGAACTATTGGAGGGAAGGAAAACAAAAGGGACAGAGAAGGATGTGAATGATAAACTTAAGGAGGTTATAGTTATAGATCATTCTTTGACAAGGCATGTGCATAGGATAGTCTGTGAGGTAACTATGGAGAAAATGTGTGTATTTTCTTATAGTAAAGCCACATCGGGCTATCTGCTGTGTTCACCAAGGGAGAAAATAATCAAATTATGCTACCCAGGGGCACAGGTGGAGGATATAATTGACAGAGCAAGAGATATAATTAAGGGGGTTAGCAGTGATGCAGTCTTTGTTGTGCACATAGGAGGCTAATGATGTAGGGAAAGTATGTCAGAGGAGCTAATTGATAAGTACAAGGGGTAGATAAAGGCATTTAAAAAAAGGGCCATAACTTAATTGTGTCAGAGATACTGCCAAGAATTAATTGTGAAGATGAAATTATAAGTAGGTCACTAGAGCTGAATGCTAGGCTTAGGATAATATTTAAGGATGAGAAGATTGGCTGGTTGGATTTGTGAACTTAGTTCAATGAGAGAAGAGAGCTTTTTGAAGAAATAAGAAATAAAATAGATGACTTTAGAGCACTGATACGAATGGAGGATTTTGATGTAATAGGAATAACTGGAACATGGTTAAGTGTTGATATTTCTTTGAAATACAAGGTTATAGATTATTTAGTAGGGATAGAGTACTAAAGAGAGGTGGAGGATTGGCTTTATATGTACAAATGTGAGTTACAGCCTGTTGGAGTTGATGATATCAAAGATTATAGCAAGGAGATTGAATCCATTTGGGTTTCTATTAGCAGATATAAAGGGAAAAGACTTAGTGGGAATTTGTTACAGAACACCAGATGATTTTGATGAAATTAATGAGAAACTTTACAGTGAGATTAAGATTTCAGCTGTCAATGAGGTCATAATTATGGGTGATTTTAATTTCAGGCATATAGATTGGGAAATGCTAGAGTCAAACTGTGAGGGAGAAAGGTTTTTTGAAACTGCAAGATGGTTTTCTTCATCAATTGGTCAAGGAACCTGCTAGGAACAATGCTATTTTAGATTTATTGTTAACTTCAAATATAAAAATGATTGAGAGGGTAGAAACTGGGGAACATCTTGATGTTAGTGATCATTGCTCTATTAGGTTTGATGTTTTGCTGCATATGGAGATCAGGAATAATGATATTTTGGTTACAAGTTTCAAAAAAGCAAATTTTAAAGGGATGCGACAAGAATTATTTGTTGTGAATTGGGCAGCTGAGGTATTTGGAGACACTGATCAGATGTGGAAAATTTTTATGGATACATTTTTTAGTATACAAGATAAACATATTCCTTATACAAAGAAAAGGGTGGCTGCAAGTAAAAAATCAGGTTGACTCAAACAGGGTATGAAATAAAATTAGAGAAAGGCATCACAAATTTAAGAAATTTAAACTGACTGATATGATGGGAGGTTTAAAAGATTATAGAAAATCAAGACAGTTGGTCAAACAAGAAATTAGGACATCAAAAAGGATGTATGAAAAAAGGTTGGCTTAAAATATAAAAATTAACAGTAAGGATATCTTTAAATACATTAAGGGTAAACAAAATGTTAGGATAGGGGTAGGACCCTTGAGGGATGATAAAGGAAGACTCGTGTTTGAAGATTATGAGATGGCTGGGTTATTAAATTCTGCTATTTCTAAGAAAGATTTAATCAATATTCCTCATCCTGAACAGTTGATAGATGGTAACAAGATCAAACAAGTTGATCACATTAATTCTAAGCTTATTAAGAAACAATTGGGAAGTTTAAAGAATGATAAGGCTCCTGAGCCAAATAATACTTCCCTAAGGATGTTGAAGGAGGTTAAGGATTGGATATGTGTGTCATTTGCTAATATTTTTTTGTAAGTCTTTGAATAGTGGGTGGGTGCCAGAGATTTGGAAGTTAGCTAATGTAACTCCTCTTTTCAAGGGAGGAGATAAAAATTGTTCCAGTAATTTTAGACCCATTAGTCTTACATCAGTTATGGAAAATGTTTTTTAAAGTCTGATAAAAGATGCTTTGCAAAGTCACTTAACAAAGTTTAGAATTTTATTGGATAGGCATCATAGTTTCACTAAGGAAAATTCTTGCCCTACAAATCTTTTAACATTCTTAGAAACGTTTACTGCTTATGTTGATGAGGTTAAGGATGTATGTAGATTTTAAGAAAGTATTTGACAAGGTGCTACATTATAGGCTTCTAAAAAAATTGTTTCTGTAGTTGTGGGGGATAATTTGACTAATTGGATAGAAAAGTTGCTGGATGGAAGAAAGCAGAGGGTTGTTATTAATGGAGTTCAGTCAAACTGGATTAATGTCACAAGTGGGATACCTCAGAACTCAGTTTTAGGATCTTTGATCTTTTCAATTTGTATCAATGACAATGATGAAGGAATGATCAATAAACTACTAAAGTCTTGAGTGTTGCTAGCTGTGAAGAGGATGCTGCTGATTTACAAACGATTTAAATCATTTAATGAGTTTAATGAATAAATGGTAGGTTGATTTTACTTATAATATATGCAAGATAAAGCATGTGGGTTATCATAACTTGAATTATAAGTATAATTTGGATGGTAATCATGTTAACAGTGTTATGGAAGAAAAGGATCTTGGTGTGGTGGTTGCTAGTGCTAGGGCAAATAGGATTTTAGGTTGTATCTATAGAAACATTGAATATGAGTGTAAAGAGGTTATAATTTCATTGTATAGGTCACTGGTCAGGCCACATTTGGAGTATTGTGTTCAGTCTTGGGCTCCTTACCTTAGGAAGGACATTGAATTGCTGGAAAAGGTTCAGAGGAGTGTTACTAAGATGATACCTGGGGTGGAAAGGTTGTCATATGAGGAGAGATTAATATCTCTGAAATTGTTTTCTCTGGAAAAAGAATTAGAGGGAATCTGATTGAGGTGTTTAAGATTGTTAGGGGAATTGATAGTGTTGATGCATCATCCTTTTGCATACCTAATATGAATATGTTAGGACTAGGTGGTGCAGATTTAAATTTTATCAGGGTAGATGGCCTTTGAAATGGGTTGCCTCCAGATGTGGTGTAGGCAGTAAATTTAAGTTAGGTTAATGGAGGATTTCATAAATATATGAATGATAAGGGCTGGATTTGAGGTTATGTTTTTACTAATTTTAATTTAGTTTAACATTTAGTGGATGAGAAAGTCTAGAGACACCATTAGGTCTCTTATTTTCCCTAAACATTATGTTATGTTAAAGCCTTTTGGTCTTGTTGATCTTGCAATCAACAAACCATTCTAACTTCATATTATTGAATGATTATCATACAATATTTTGCCTTTCAATTGATTTTCATATTCTTAGTTATAATATTTAGTTATGCGAACAATTGATGTATTAGCCATGACACTTACTAGCTTTAGCTATCCTAGTTTATGGTAATGAAGTGGAAAACATAAAAAGTAGTGCATACACTTTATGGTGACCATCACTTGATAACCTAAAAAGTAAAGACTGCCACTTTCTTTCAGTCAGTGATCCTTCAGCCAGTGACTCTCCTAACTTTTTAATTATCAGGTTTAACCCTAGCCATATCAATTGGGAGATCGGTGGCAGCAGTTATGTGGACTGTTGAAGCCGTGTCTTGCTTATAGATTTATTGCTTCTTCATCTGACTCATTCTGAAGTGCCAGATAAGTACTTTCATCTTCAGGGCTGGAGTGGGATAAAACAGTTTTTGTGTTTGTCTGACTTTATTACCTCTTCTACTGACTCTTGGTCAAGTCAGCTCACCTGAGTTTCATTGGTCACGTTCAGACACAGCTGGTTGATGTATAATACATGCTTTTGTGCACTGCCTAAACTGCTGTAACACATACGTTAGTGGACCAACTTCTTGGAGCACAAAATGAGGTCCTGTCTAGCCAGAGTCAAGAGCCTTCTGTACTGCTGGCACATACCAAACTCATGCCAAGTCTTCACTGTATTAAATTTTATCACTCACTGTTTTATCATAGCAACTCTTGTGTCATATATTGGCCGTTCCTAGCAAATGTGCATCAAGTAACATAGACCTTAACACCCTTCATGTTCTTTTGAACATTATTGAATGTCTGCTCTAGTTGAATGCCCATACATTACTTTTACAGAAAACAAAAATCCTCAGCTGAACATGAGCATATTAGGTAAGTAATCTGTCGATCCCTGTTCAGTTGTGTGGTCTGCATCATTATATAGGGTAAATGATCATTCAGAGTTAACAAACTTAGCCAGTACATGCTTGACAGTGTGTGTTGCTTATTCCATTAGATTTTCAGACTGGAGGTGATATGGTGAGGTGCATATCTTCACCACATCCAGCACTTTACACAACTGAGAGAAGAACTGGCTGTTAAAGTTAGCTCCCTGATTCGTTTGGATTTCTGAGCCAGGTTATCTAGTGCTCTGCCAGTGCATCAGCCATAGACTATATGGCTGCTAACCAATGGATAAGCCTCAATCCACCTTGTGAACTAGTCATTGACAACTAGTATATACAGATAACCTTGTTCTGTCTCTGAGAGTGGTCCAGTGATATCTAGGACTATTCTCTGTAGAGGAGAACCAACGATTCTTTGCTGGAATTTACTTTATATAGACCAGCTTTTTCACATTAGCATTTAATGCAGCCAGAAGAACTTTGTTTGTAGTAAATCATGAAACATCATTTGTGTTTATTGGGGTAATATGACATACATTCATGTAGTCCACTGTTCCTAAAGTTAGTTGGTCCAGCACTGAATATCTCTACCATAGAGCATCAGTTCACTGGTTCTAAAGGCAAAACTGACTGATAAGCTTTTCAGTGCATCCTTTCCAAGTATGCCAAAGTCAAAGTTGGTGGCAACTACCTTCATTCTGAAAGTGAAAACATTAAACATAGTTGGAGCATGACCTTTCCATTTGTCAGAATAAAGTCCATGTTGATTGGCCTGAGTGGTTGTTTCACTTGGAGCACCTGATCCACTTTGAGATTTTTCTGTGTTCTGACCATTCCTCTGTTAACCAGGAACTGTTAATCTCATTTTTGTACCCCAACAGGCACTTAACAAGAACCACTCAGACCTAAGAGAGCCAGGCTGATTCCCACACTCTTTGGTACAAGTTGTTCATTGCACTCTCCTAAGTTGGTAGCCAGGCTCAACTTGGCTTCTATAGTTTCTCAAAGTTGTAGCAACATGATCATTCACTGCCTGTTATTGGCTCTCCTTCACCTGTTGCACTATCAGTAAAAACCAATAGCCTTGTCTACCTTGCTGCTCAGCAAAATATGGGCAGTTCGATAAAAAGTAACCCAACATTCTATGAGCTAACTAGATGTTTTGCCCCTCTCTTCCAGGATAACAACCTGGTGGAGACACCAATGGCATAGGTTGTAGCATATTAACTATGGGAAGACTGGGATAGCCCTGCCCACTGATCGGATACAAATGTGATTGTACCACAGTGCCAGGAGGTGCGGGTAGTTTGTTGACCCTCAGTACGACATGAATAGGTCAGTCCATATGAGGAAAAGTAACTATAACTGTGCTAAAAGCTTCTTCATGTCTTGCAACCAGTTTGAAATTAGCACTTTGTAGCATATTGCAACAGAAACTGCCTCAGTAAGGGTGAGAAGATCTCTCACACCCAGGTGATGCTGCATTATTTCACTGGGCAGCCCTTCCAAAAGCTATTTAATGAAGATATCCTCACATTTGGTTGAGCTATTGCATGGTAAACCATACCATGTAAATGGTACAGTTAAATTGCATAAGTGGTCAAACTTTATGTGGCATCTCTTTTTCAAGCCTTGAACCTAGCCTGATGAATTGTTCTGTTTTCCGTTGTTTAAAACCTCCAGTGCAACTTAGTAATGACCATCTTGCAATCCCACAGTTGTTGCTCACTCAAGTGGGTTCTATGGCTGGACTAGCTAAACTCAGAAGTATGTATGGTACAGCCTGTTCTGGAGTACATCCATTCCAATCTTCAGAAAATCCTGTACCATTGAGAGTCTGTGGACTGATCTACCTTGCTAAGCTCATGGAGAACGTGATTATGGCCAGACCCTCTCCTTCACAACTTTCTGGCTATCATCTGACTGAGGTGTCTTCAACATCATAGGCACAGCAGTGTAGGTACTATCAAGGAATGTGCCACTCTAATGAGTGGTAGTCCCCAGCTCTAGGGGCCTACCTTTAGCTATGCATGACCACAGGCACCTCTGTGGTCCATGGCTTTCTTAACAGTATGACTTCTAACTTGAAAAGGCTCATACTGCTCCATTTGGTACTCATCAATTATAATATTTCTAAACTAATCTACAAACTCTCTTGTGTTATAAAACATTGTACTTGAAATCAGTGCCCTTGATCTGATTAATCAAATTACAATGTTCAAATATGAATAGTGTCTAATTCCAGGTTTTACTCCAGCTATTGTAGATAGGTCATCATCACACACACACACACACACACAACAACAGTAAACTTCATATATGCCTGAGGTTCCATACTTATCTCTATAGACTAAAGATGATTCTTCTGACAGATTTCTCATTATGCATTGGATATTTTCCCATCATAATTGTTTGTTTCAGAGCAGAGTCACATTGGGTTATCTCCTGTATCCATCATGGAAATCGATTCCTGGTTTTAGCATTGCAAGTCTGTAAAGTTACCACTGACCCACTTGGGGACTTTATTAAATATATGGGTTCCTAAACTTACCCAGCTTATTAAACTTTATACATATATTGGCAGGGCTGCAGAAAAGTTTCATGCACTTTGTGCTGCATACAAACTTTTGCCTGACAGACAGTGCCAATTTTACCCTCAAAAATGAAATTTTACCAAAAAACATTCCAATTTTTAATAAATGGTAGACTTTGGCAAGTAGTGCTACATACTAAAAGCTGGGATAATTAATTGTTTCCAAGTTTACACAAAACACAACTATTATTTTATTCTCTTGAAAGAAAAAAAAAGAACATTTTCTAAATATTATCTTCTAGCTTGTTTTTTTCATACAAAAAGGAGAGCTAAAGCTAGGTTGAAATTTATTATTTAATATTATGAGCCTAGTGGTTAGGGTGCTTGACTCATAATCTGCAGATTGAGCATTTGAATTCCCATTAGTGAACATACTCGCTCTTCCAGCTGTAGAGACGTTATTATGTAAAGATCACTCCCACAATCATTGGTAAAGGAGTAACTAAAGAGTTGCTAAATTAGTGACAGCTAGCCTTCAAGTAATTTTGCAAAAAAATGCAAAACAAAAAGAAAACAAAATTTTATATTATCAGTAATTTCTGATTAAAGTAAGATATATATATAACTATCAGGTCATCAAGAAATTAATGTTGCGTTTTTGAACACTTTCATTACCCCACTCCCCCAAAAAACGTACATAACGTATAATAGTTAAACGGACCGCCTAAATGTCATGTTAGTGTAGCCTA
>NW_013668441.1:22523-24716 GCF_000517525.1 Limulus polyphemus | reverse complement strand
ATTTGACGCAACACAAGATTATGGAGTTGGATTGGGAAGTTCTCCCCCACCCACCACATTCTCCAAATATGGCACTATAAGATTACCATCTTTTTCGTTCGCTGCAACAACATCTTAATGGGAAAACGTATGCAAATGTGGAAGGTGTTAAAGAGGACATCAACATGTATTTTGCTTCAAAGCCAAGTGATTTCTTTAATCAGGGCATCAACAACCTGATTGTAAGATAGAAAAGTATCATCAATAAGAATGGAGACTATTTCATTTAATAAATAAGTTTATAAGTTGTTTGGTTTTTTTTATCTAAACAAAGCAACATTAATTTCTTGACAACCTAATACATAGGTCAGAACTAAAGTTTAGCAAATGATATACCTAATTTTATTTATATAGTGGTCTAGGTAGAACTATGTAATGTCATTATCATTCAACAAAAATTACAATGAGTAGAATACATATAACGATGATCAGTTATGTGTGTGTGTGTGTTATCATCCATCATCCAGAATTAGCTGGCTTGATTACTATCATTTTCTGTATGGTAACTGGAAACTGTTCAATAGTGTACATGGGCTATTTTCTTTTAGGATTTTTTTTCTAAAAATGGAGATAAAAACGCCCTGAAAAAGGCCACATTTTCATTTTTTATGCACTTTTGGCTTTGAATTTGAAATTAATCAGTTAAATGAGTCAATTATACCTTCTACAATGTAGGGTATGCAATTAGCATCTAATAAGGTTGTTAGGGATTTATAACAAAAGAAAGAATGAAAGAGAATATTATCTAACATTGCTCTTTATACAATTTTTGCTTCCTTAATTCCCCCAGCTATATTACTTATGTAGTATCAAGGAGGCAATTTTATGTTTCTTTATTAGTACTATTACTCTTTCCCTGAAGAGATACTGGGTAAAACACAGCTATATTCATGTAGCTCCAACACTCATATGGGGCATGACATACCAAGGATCTCTTATAAAAATGATTATTTGATCTGTTAATACACGTGTTCAAAGGTATGTTTTCATTATTTTATCTTATAATGAATTTACAGTTACAGGACAGCATAGTTTCATTGTAGTTGGTATTGAAGGCAATGTTAAATACCAACATGTTAATTTTTTATATTTGATGTTGTACAAGATTGTTTATAATCAAATCATGATCCTAAATGAAGGCACCACTTCAGTTAACTGCCACAAGCAATTGTTATTTACAGTTATTTCATAAACAGTACAAATTAAGTTAAAATAAGGCTTAGTTTATTTAATCTGAAGTAAAGTATATGTCACCTACTTCTGGTAATTAGTTGTGAGTATAAAGAGTCTGGATGGGTTTGTACTTCCAGAATGATCCTAAATTCTTGTATATTAGTGATATTATGACTTTACCAGTTTAACTTAACAGATCAATTGGTGCTTTAGCTAAAATAATTCTTAACCTGTAGCCCACATTTTTTTTTTTCTTGGACATGTTGGTTCCCAAGACTGATCTCACAAACAGCATTTCAGAGACACATGTATGTTGGCTTTGGGAACCAATTCCATAAGCTACATTTCATACAGCACACTTTGGTTTTCAGATTTCCTGTAAAAAATGACAGATTCTGTGTAAGTTGGCTTTCTGAAATTACCACAAAAACTACACTTTATACACATCTAAGTTTGACTGTTAATTTACCATTACAAAGAGTGGTTCATATTCATATGCTGAAGATGTACAAAATAAATTACACTTAATTTATACACATTAAACTTTGATGATTTAGCTACAGTACAAAGAGTGCTTTATATTTATATCATCTAGGTGTACCACATCAACTGCACTTTATACACAATTCTTCTTTGAGCTGCAGTCACAAACTGCTAGATGCATATTTGTTGGGTTGCATATAAACTACCAAACTATACTTTGTAAATGTTTGTTTCCAGGTTTAACAAACAAAGTATTCATTTCAGATATATATTGGTTTTCAGTTCTTTTTTGACTGCAGTTTTTTATAGTTCCTATAAAATGGTAGCAAGTGTCAAAAAACCCAACAGAATCTGCCAAAATAGCCCATGGCTTTTATCTTATGTGAGCTGAAAACTGCTTCTTCATTTGAACTTTTGAATCTGAGACACATGATGATAGTGGTAACTGCCATTTTCTGATATATATATATATATATATATATATATATATATATATAT
>NW_013668441.1:3381-21535 GCF_000517525.1 Limulus polyphemus | reverse complement strand
TATATATATATATATATATATATATATATATATATATATATATCCTCTACAGAAATCTAAAGTTAACCTTTAGCTTTATGAGACCTCATTTTCACAACAATTCTAGAAGTGATCATGAAATGTCTGTTAAAACACACATATGAAGCATGGCACATGAGCCCCAAACTATTCTCCTATAAAGACTAATTCAGTTTATTACAGAATTGTAAGCACTGTTTTAGCAGTTAAACAATGGCATACCAGTTTCTTTTTATTTAATTAGATTTTTTATCTCACATTTTTACCTGAGAACCATTTGAAATAGATATTGTTTATTTTAACCTCTTGCTTCCATAGTGGTGTACTTGTTATGCCACTATCTATATTCCTAGGGACCATATGGGCAGATATTGATAACAGTTTTTCAGAATGAATTCAGTGGTGTATGGTTTGTACAATCAAGTCAACCTTCAATAAAATACACAATAAACCAAGCAAATGTAGCATTTTAGTTATTTTGTCAAATTTTCTAATTTTCTTTGGTTCCTAAGTACATATAATGCCTGATCATGAAGAGATTAAAATATGTTTAAGATTTTACTTGTTAATCATTTGTTTTCTTTCTTCCACTTGGAAGCATGGGAGATCAATTACTTTTGGCTGACAGCAACTGCTAATTGAAATCATAAAAGGTTATTGCTTAACAACGTAAAAAATATGACATTGAACTAAGCACATACATTGTGTTGTGTTGTTTTTGAAATTAACTTATTCAGACTTAACACTACAACCAAACTCCTCACTAGCCTAGCAAAGAAATATGAAAGGACAATAAATTCTAGAATTCTAATGTAGAAGCTGTAGCTTAAAGACTTCAGACCTCCTCACCAGAGAGAAAACACGAGTTAAGAACTGATCAAGAACTAACTGAACTGAATGAAAGGTAGAGACTGAACTTACCAAAAGCTCAAATAAGATTCCTTTAGCAATCCTTGATCCAGTTATATAAAATTAAAAGCTTTGGCCATTATTCGTAGATGTTTCTTATTGGTTTCCAGTCTATATCATTTCATCCAGCTTGATCCAACAAGATGCATTTTTGACATTTCTGTCTTTTTCTTATCCTATGTCATGGTCTTTAATCCTTCAAACTAAGGAAACCTTTCATTCTTGAAATCAATATCAAGAACTGTGTCATGGTCATATGTTGCTGCTCATTAAAATCATGTATTAAATTTTGGAGAAACACACAACTAAAACTGTCAAGACAGTTTCTCCTTGCTTTGAGGAATCTGTAAATTCTTTAAACTTGACTTTGCTATGAATCACTTAGCCTGAAGCATGTTCATAGTTTATTAATTAAACTATAGTGACTAAGTGTGAGGTCACTGACTATTAAATGATATTATGCTTTGTCGTACTAATTTCTCTGATCAGTGATCTTAATAGGTATCCTTAAGACAAAATTACACATAAGTAATTTTAAAGTGTTGATTTTTTTTGCAACTATCCACACATTCTCACTTTCATATTTTGTTCACACTGTTATGTTACCCACAAGAAATATTCATGAGAGGTGTTTTTCTAAAATTGTTTTTTGACTTATCTTAAGTCCATCCTGTGTAGTAACCAGCATGATAGTCTTTTATACTTATTTCATGTTTTCTTTAAGAAAGATTCATGAAAGGTGTTTTTCTGACTTATCTTAAGTCCTGTTAGTAACCAGCATGATAGTCTTTTATACGTATTTCATGTTTCCTTAGAGAATTAAATTTAGAATTACTTTTTCTCTACGCATAAGCCATTGCCATTATACCTCAAAGGATTCTTTTGGCATTGGCCACAAACTACTTGACTTCTTGCCATTTACAACCTAGCTATTTGTTGTTTCAATAAATTAAAAAACATTTAAAATTCTATAAGCCTAGTATACTGTTACTGTGGAAGTATAGTTGTAATGTTGACCAACCACATGTTAGACTTATGATGAGCAATTATGCATAAATACATAAAAAAAAAGATAATGTAAATCTTATTAAACTGCATCTCATGATGAAGAATTTGTCACATACTCCTTGTTTGACAGCAGCAACTCTTAGTAAACTGCATCTCATGATGGAGAATTTGTCACATACTCCTTGTTTGACAGCAGCAACTCTTATTTCTTCTGAATAAAACATAACATAGAAGAAACCAAACAGGAAAGAAATGTAGTCCCTATCCTCAAAACAGTTACTTCTAGCTTTCCTATATATATGTGTATACTCTTTATAAACATTAAATGTTGCTCTTTACACAATAACTATTGTACAAACGTTATGGTTAAATGACCTCCTAAAGTATGCCCCTTTCTTTAGTGTGTTAATGAATTCTAAATTTTATTTTAAGAATTAATTTTCCATATGATGTTCATTAACCTGCTCATTTTACATTACTTTTAACTCTTAGGAAAAAGATATTCAATGTTGTATGAAAACATGTAAAACTCACAATAGGTAACAACTACTACACCACCAAACTGTCTTCCACATCTAAAGCCATATCAATCTCTACTGGATGACAAGTTTTTAATATTTATCTGAGTGGGCTGATGAGAACTTATATTGTTCAAAGCTGCAGTTCTCAGCTGGCCATGATATATAGTTTTCTACTTATGTAAGTGTCAATGTTAGCTCTTTGTGATATAATGTTTTATTAGAGCTGCAAAAAAAAAAAAAGCATGGATTGCAGATACCAGTGTTTTATGCATGTTAGGTGTTGGTAATCATTACCTGAAGTTCCACATTTGTCTTTATGTAGAAATGTCTTGACAAAGACCCCCAGAAAAGGTATACATGTGAAGAACTGCTAAAACATCCTTACTTGAGTCAAGTTAAAATCTCAGACTTCGAGACAGAAGGCAGTCATATAAGACTGAAGAGAGAAAAGTCCAAAGTACTGGTGCTTTATATATACTTAGACTGACATATCTTCTCTAATTTGAAGAGATGAGAAATAAGTGTTTAAATTCTATATTTTTTGTACTTACCTTTTAATTACTTACATTGTTTATGTTCCATAAGGAATCCATATATATAATTTTAATGAAATTAAGTTAACTTATATGAATTCCCTTGGTGGGTTCATCATATTTTAGTAACCAATCAGATTATTTTTGCTTAAATGGGTATTAGGAGATTTTTACAAGTTTGGGTAGAATTCATTTGAAGGTTCAAGTGGGCATACATGTGAAAAGAAGTGAGAACTGGATTTTTGTAAATTATTGTATTGTTAATCCTTGACAAGAATAAGCTAGAAATTAAATACAAATTTCTATAGCCATAAAAGTACAGAATACCAACATTTTTAAGTACTAATTAAATATAATAGGATTACTTTTAAAAGTTTAACTTGTTTCTTTTGCAGAATTCCCAGCACCAAACGCTGTTACCACAGCTTCCTGGAGCCAACACTCCAGAAATTAAAGGAGGAAACAGCTATTCAAATAGTCACAGGTTTTACCACTTGCCAAATATCTGATGATATAGTGAAGGGGGCAGTCATCAACAGGAAGATTAAATTAGATAGTGGTACAAAAGATTGCTGGAAGAGTATCTGTATATACCTGACTACTTGTAATGTGCAGTTGGAATTTATTTTAGAGTGTATAATATTGTAACTACAGCTTTTAACAATAAATTTTAATAAATTTGACTAAAAACTAAAAAAATCAATTTAATTGAATTAAACATCTTTAGTGTTTTGAATTATAGATATTTCAGCAAATGGGCAGCTTCCTGATAAGTTTCATAAAATTTACAAGTAAACTCCTATAAAAAATAGCTGTGTAAAGAGTAAAGCTTTTTACAAATAAAATTTCAGTAGCTACCACAATCATGTGTTGATTAACTTCTAAACAATATAGTCTATATAGGTATTTTTTCCTCTGCTTAAATTGTACTTCATTCTATAATTTTGAAATGAAATCATGTATTTATTAATGTTACAATTTCAAGTATTTAAATAGCTTTTCCTCATTTGTTTATTGTGGAAAAATTAAAATTTAGAAGCGAAACATGTATTTTTTGAAAACTGACTATTTAAAGTATGTGAGAATGTATATCAAGTAGTTATAAAACTTATTTGTCCTATTGCAAAATACGCAGTACTGATATTTGTATTTTGGAGAGTACTTTTTGTCTTTGGAAAATATTTGAACGTTATAATGGGCATTATTATTAACGTCTGACAATATCATTTAGTAGAAAATTAATAATTCTAATTAAGTAACTTTCTTAAGTAATTGTATTATCATTCCTTATACTTATCACTTTATAATTAGCTGTAAAAGTATAGATATACTTCTTGAATGGGATAATTATCAATCAATATTTAAAAAACCAGCTCACACCATTAATATATATATATATCTAATTCTTTGATTTAAAAAATGTAACATGCTATGTATTTTTTTTACTGTGCTTATGGTATGGTTAATGTATTATTCCATGGTTGCTATATGGATAATTAAAAGCAAGTAAGGAGAATGCTCATGTAAAAAACAACAGTTCATTGTTTGGTAAGGTATTTCATCCTTTCTCTTTTTTCATGTGTGAAGTCTTTTTTTATAAACAGTGCATGCAAAATATAAAAATATCACAACTTTGTATACACAATTGATCAACTACTAGGATTATTCAATAACTATATAGTTTGATCTCATATTTACTTTGTTAGTAGTTTGCAGAGAAGGATATTTATCATTGTAACATCAGATAATATATTTTTTCATGTTTCACATTGTTAGTATGATTACACACTTCCTGTGTGTATTGTGTTTAAAAATAAGGTTTTGAATAGTATGTAAAGTTCATCTGCAGGTTGTCTTAACTGTTCTACTTTCTGTTGAGACAAGCTAAGAAAATTTAATAGGACAAAACACTTCAATTCTGAGAAAATTCTGTCCAAAAATGTTTATGTTACTCATTTAAAAGCCACATTATCTTCTTGTTTTTGAAAACAGAAATTTTAACCATTATATGTGAATTTTTGTATAGGTACAATAAATTTTGTATAAAACACAGAGTTGGTGTTACACATGCATCTTATTACTAATTTCCATAAACTTACCCCACAATTACCAAAGTTTTTATTTTTATCTGCGTATTTTTATGGCAAGAAAGTTTGTGATGGGCAAATTATAAATGTTAAATGAGATTTCTTATAAATCAGCTACTTCTTGTATTGTATACAGTTTGGGGTGGTCATTTTATAACTTTTATATCACCAATTGCTTCTAACCCAAATGCCTCTTATTCAGTAGGTCAGTATGTTTTGGATCATTAGCTCACTGATACTTGAAACCAGTGCCACTTAAACATCTTCAGTTGGGTATTGTATCACAAACAGAGATGTTGTGATAAATGGTCATTTGTTTATAATGCCAACAATTCTGACAGTATCTTCCTTTCCTGCAGAAAAAAAAGGACAGTCCCTACTATCACATAGTCACCACCATATTTCACTGTTTGTTTACACACACTTGCTGAAACTTGTCATCATTACACCTCTGAAACTCTTTCAGATTCCAAAAAAATCTCATTCTTAGTTTTTAAAATCTATAGGATGTTGTTTGTTATTTTAATTTTTGTGATATTTTCAAATCATCAAACAGTTCAACATCTCCATGTGTAAAATATTAGCCATTTTATGTGTAACTTTCTCTTGTATATCAATTGCTTACAAGCATTTCTGTTGCTGACATTAACCCCCTTACATATTGTGTATTTTTTCATTTAACTCTATGGATGTTTTGAATTAATCTGATTTTTAAACCTTTTGAATGACATTGTCTTCTGATCTGGATTTCCATCTGGAATGTTATTAAACTCCTAGTTGCAACAAAATGCTCTAATGCACTCTTTGAAACACTAATTTTTAATCAATATACATTGAGCCTTCTTTTCATTATGTAAAGTGTTAACTTGTGTCCCTTTCTGTGCTTATCTTATCTATTTGTGCTTAAATGTAGTCATTTTAAAACCTTTTAATATAAAGTGCTAACTACACTGGTAATTTATTGGAGTTAACTCAATTAAAACAAAAGTATTGGCAATTTAGAACAGGTATAAAGATAAATGTGTCAATATGGAAACATGTTTCTATGGATCAAGCTCACTCAGTCAACAATTAATTATGCCTATTAATTGATTTATATTTACGTTGTGAAAATATTTACCAAATGAATAACTTGTTTTATTGTCTACAAAACTGTACGTGGACATAACACGGAAGAGGACATCAAGATAGACATTGTTAATTAAGTTGTCAAAAGTGGTTCCTATTCTTGCAGGATTTGGTAGAACAATTAACAGTTTTTTTTTTTCTTATGGACTAAGCCTTATGACCAGTATGGTATTTTAGTTGGTATTTAATATATACCCATACCTTTTCTGTATACACTTTACAAGAACATTAAATTTCCCTCAAATTTTACTTTTCTTCCAGCTGTTTGTGTGTTGTACATATATTGTTTTTATTGAATTCCAGTTATTTAACTTATACATTATCTGATAGTATACTGTTGCATTTAATTGATAGTCAGATGTTTTCGTTTTTAAGTCTAATTCATATACAGAAATAGTTGACAAAACTTTAAAAAACATTCCTAGATTAATTCATCTTGTTTGACATGTGGGAGTAAACTGAATGGAAAAAACTGTCACTTTTAATAGATAATCAGAGAAGAAAAAAAAATATTTTGTTTTTGAGAACTTTTTTATATCTATACTTTATAAACTAATAAAAGCATTAACATAGTAGGGAGCTTCTAGTTACATTTTTTTACTATAAAGAAAAATACCCTTATTTTTTTTTTATCATAAAATGACTTACTGTTCAGCTCATCTATTAAATGACACTTAATCTTGGTGGTATAAAAGATACTTTGTAGGCAGAACCATACTTTTCTCACAATTCAATCTTGCATGCTTCTGTAAAATCAATATTTTAAATATTGAACCATAGAGTTAATTATTTTGCCTCTAATATAATTTCATCATGGAAGCCCAAGCACTGAGTTGATTATAAAGTTTATTCAAATGCAATATAACTTCTTTCAAGACAAAACAATGATGGAAATATGAATTTTCAACAATTGAAAACTAAAGTTTCGTTTGAAGTAGTAAATTTATGTTTATAGGTTTGAAGAAAAACTGTGGCTGAGGATATTTCCTGTGTGAAATAAGTAAATGCAACTATATAAACCATAGAAGTATTCCCATGGGGAATCAGAACTGGGGATTTCTTTGAAGCAGGGGCTAATGATTTTCAATACTGCATGAAAGTTAAAACCATTTTAATTTATCATGGTTGCTGCATGTATTAAAATGTGATGGGATTTGTTTATGATAAAGCAATTATTTATCTTAGCTACCATGGCTGTTCAAGTAAAACTCTTGTCACACTGTTAAATTTCATTTCAATTCTCACTCACTTGTGACAGTTGAAATACTTGAAGTAATTAGGACATGCAACATTTTACACAACATGATTGTTTTTAAACCGAGCTGTTAATATAATAATTACAGTAAAAATTGAACCAATCTGCAGAATCTGATGACTTTGTTTTAGCTCCTTTCTCAAAACACTGAAAAAAAGTGAAAGCACATTGTTGGTAAATATAACTTGTTTCAATCTATGTAAATTTATTAACCTCACAATTAAAGTAAAATAATTCTAACTTCCAGAAGATATTGAAAATTACAATTCCCTGCTACAAAAAGAATCTCCTATTCTCATTTCCACATGTTTCATTGCTTTATCAAAGGTTTGCCTTTCTGTTATTGACTTATGGTTATTCTTTATGAATGCTTATATTCATGAAACATAACAATGCTTTGAATTTTGTTACAAATTTAAATTAGTAAAGAATTAAAATACGTGGTTATTGTGATGTCAACTTACAAATCTTTGTTATACACACGTCAAAACAAACACATGGGCAAGTGTTTATTGCAGATGTGTTGATATGGCCAGAGAAAAGTAAAGGAGTCTTTGATAGTTTTTCTTACCAGTTTAGTTTGCTTCCCATTGCAAGCTAAATTAAATATGAGGTGAAAAGTAAAATCTTTAATAAATCCCAAAGTTAAGCTTAAATCAGATGAATCCATATGTTATACGTTATGCAAAATAAACTACATCATCCACAAATATCAGAGTCTGCAATAATCCAAAGCTAAGAAAAAACAAGTTTACTAAAAGGAATAAGCTACAAAAATTAAAGTTGAAATTGCTGAAGCAACTCAAAGTAAAATCAGCCACAAAAGTCTGTTTACTGGGGCTAACAGAGATACACTAACGCCACACAAAGCCGGGTTTGCACATGACTCCATTTTACACACACACACACACTATTTTCATGCACTACCAGCATATACTTCACTGACAAAAAAAGACAACCATCCATCTCACAGTGTTACAAGTTATCTTCCCTGTAAGAAAATGCAGCTAATTGCCAATTAATGGATTAGAAAGGGGGAGTTGAGTGGCTTACATGAGAAATTATCTAAATCTTAACTGAATTGTTTGTTTATTATATTATTACAAAATAGGTTATCTGTGTTGTGCCAACCACGAGCATTAAATCTAATTTTTAGCATTATAAGCCTTCAGGCTTACCACTGATGCTCCAGAGGGGTGATATTATACTTGAAGATTGTTTGTTTGTTTGAAGTTAGGCACAAAGCTACACAATGGGCTATCTATGCTCTGCCCATCACGGGTAACGAAACCCGGTTTCTAGCGTTGTAAGTTCGCAGACATACCGATGTGCCGCTGGGGGGGGGGGGGTATACTTGAAGAAAATACAGAATTTAAAAAAAAGTCCATACTAACTAAAGGGGAACTAACAAATGTATAGTGCTGCACTACAGTATTACGTTAATGATGGATATTGAAAGTATTTCTATCTTGTTCATACGTGCAATAGTATTTACTAATCAAAACATTATAACTTACCGTATTTTTTGGAATATAAGACGCACCCTTATTTTGAAAACAAAGTTTTGGGAAAAAAAAGGTACAGTCGCATTTGAAAGATTTTTATTGAACAAAGATTCAATTTGATACTTTAAAAATTAGTATATATTGTTCTAAACACAAAAGAGATCAAAACATCAAAATAAGAAAATACCGCAAATCAAAAAAAGGTTTACTGTTATTTAGTTTGGTTCAAAACCTACAAAATCTTCATTGCTTTCACTGTAATTTATTTTATTATTATTTGGGGAGCATTATAAATAGTTATGTTTTTAAAAGAAAAAAAAACTACTATTGTTATAAATAACACATTCAATTGAACTAAACTATGCATGCCTATTTAAACATATTTACACATGGCTTGTGTATATCGTATATATACATATATATTATTCATACCTTCGGTGTATAGGACGCAAGCAGATTTTGACATCATATTTTGGGGTAAAAAAGTGCGTCTTATACACCGAAAAATACGGTAAAACCTCTTGGTGTGAGACATTGATTTGCTCATCTTGGGAAGCTTTGTAGATAAAAATTAATGTATATATATATATATATATATTAGTTTTTTCTGTGCAATTAGAACTAGCTGAAGTTGATATTTATAAATATCAATTTTTTCATAATCTAGACGCTTGTGCTTTTTCTTTGCAACAATTACCCAAAACAGAATGATCAATAACCTTGTGTAGAATTTATTCACTGTCAAACGGAGACAAACTGACGAAAAAAAGACTTAAATTAATATCACTTCAATCATTTTTTGTCATCTGTTTTTTCTTTCAACTATAAAGACATGCTTGCTGTTTTATATCAGAGCATTGAAGAAATCAGAGTATATTTGAAATAAAATTTCAGGAATGTTTTGACAATTTATTTCTAACGTTCTTTTAGATTGGGTTTAATAAATTCAGGTTTGTGAACAGAAATTTTTGTCACAAACAACTTCTTGCACTCATTTTTGGTAACAGATAGAGTATCAAAATGGATTACTTAAAATAAGACTTGAGCGTGGATTATTGGTTAGCATATCAGACTGGGGACCTGAAGGTCTCGGGTTCGAGATAAGGTATCACCAAACATGCTTCGCACTTTCAGCTGTAAGTGCCTTATAAGAGTGGCAGTCGATCCTAAGGTTTCGTTAACAGTATCCACTTTGAGTGGCAAGTGCTGCTATCTGGTTGCCTTCCCTCTAGTCCGCATTTCAAAATTAAGGATGATTATGCCTAAACTATAGGGGTCTCTGATTTAGCCATTTAACACATTGTTAAACAAACAAAATGCCTCAGAATGAAAAATGTGATCCGCAAGCTATCGATATTACACTGCGAGTTTATTTCTTAATCACGTCAAAATAATATATTCAATAATCAATTTGTTGCCTGGCATGGCCTGATGAATATAATACTCGACTCGCAATCTACAGGTCGCAGGTTCGAATCCCGTCACCCTTCAGCCGTGGGGGCGTTATAATGTGACTATCAATACCATTAATGCTTTGGTAAAATAATAGCTCAAGAGTTGACTAGATGCCTTCTCTCTCGTCTATCACTTCCAAATTAGGGACGGCAAGCGCAGATTGCCCGCGAGTAGCTTTGCGCGAAATTTCATACACAAACAAAATTAACTACTAACAACTTTAGCCCTTCTCCAAGAAGAAGACAGTCCTAATGAACGTAAATGTGCAGATAGCTTTTCTGCTTTTTAAAACTTTGTTCTTATATTACTGTGTTTGTTATTTTTGTATTGAAGAGAGTTTAAAAGATAAAAAGACAAAGTTTTCCATACGTGGCTGTTGAAAATGACCTCTGACGTTACCCAATTTTATTTAGTATTTTGCATGATTATACCAAACTGTAAGATATCGTGCTGTCCTCTATTGAAAAGAATGGTAACTAATAATGTATATAATAACATTTATTTTAACAATTTCATTAAATGATAAAAAAAAGTTTATACATCCTTTTGTTACTTTAACAAGAACATATCTTTATTAAGTACTTTTTTTGTTTTCACAGAAGTGTGATGTGTTTAGTCACGTCTTCACCTACAGAACATTTTTGGACTATTAAATCATCGCCTCAGAGGGTCGTTCAAGAGAGCTTGTAATCTCCTGGTCAACATTCTTTGTCACCTCTCTCCTTGGTTGTACACGATAGATGGTATTTGCTATAAGATAGTCTTCCTGAAAACATGCAATGAAAATTACCATTGAGCTGGGTAATCTAGAATTGTGGAATACCGCACTAAGACCCTGGTTTGATCAAAAATACTGAATTGGGGCAATCCTTCCCGTCTTTTTCTCGTGCATATGTGTTTTTCTTGACTCCAGCAGCTAACAGTTTTCAGCATTAACATAGAAATCAGTCAGTAACAATTATTTAAGTATTGACTCCAGTAGTTGCTAAGCCGAACTCTTGATGTCTTGTTGTTTAAACACCTTCGTAAGTTGCTTTACGTGCACAGCTATACAAAAGCCTAACTGACAAAATAGAAGAAAGGCAGTTAGTATCAACAGTATCCCTCCCACCCCAACTCTTGGGCTACTATTATCTGGCCGAAGAGTGGGATTTGACCATCACTCTAATAGCTCACCCACGACGCCAACGCGCAGAACGTGTTTTTGTTATTCTCGTTGCTTACTGAGCGTGCTCGTTTTATTTTTCTGCGAGCAAATCTGCATTGCAGTCTTTGTAACGTACTTGTTATCTTTATGTATGTATGACTAACACAGTCTAGAACCTATTAGTAATCAGTGCTCTCTTTGGGTTGAAACATTTTCCCTAAAAGCGCTGATACAGAAATAGGAAAATTTTAGCGCAAAGGAACACAGTGAAAGAAACACTGCATGAAATCCAACCCCAGATTTTAGCGTTATAAGAAAAGTGGGTATTGTTTCTAAAATTCAGCTAAAATGTGGTGTCAAAAAAGTAAATTCGCTACTCAAAAAAACAAAAAACAAAAAAACAAACAAAATACGTATCATGTAATTGAGCTAACCCACTGTTTTCTGTCCTCAGCCATACAGTTCATGACAATGGTGAAATTTTAAACATAGAGAGGGGGGGTCGTTTATGTTCAAGGTGTATCATTCTCAGGTATGTGTGCATGTATATATACACAATACAAGTAGTCTTACGCGCGTGTGTGTATATGTATTTGTTTACACATATGAAAGAATTCTTATGTTATGGACATTTATAGATTGTAGTATTTTTAAAAATTCCATTGGCTTGCTTGAGAAAATTTACTTCAAACTGTAATCGATGTATTATTTTAGAACCAAGAATGTTTCATTATAGGATGCTAAGAAATTAAAATAAATAGATGATAAATTATGTGGCTAATTTAAAAAATACCATTTTAACATACACGGTAGTAGTTTTCAATACCTAATTTTGAAATTAATGAGTTTTTTATTTCTCTTATATTTTATGTAAAATGCAGTTTTTAACGAAAGGTCTAGCAGTAAGGTTGTATACAATATGGAGTGGTTGGTTATTGTTAAGAGTGAAGCTACACAATGAGCTACCGAAATCATATTTCTAGCGTCGAGAGCCTGTAAATTTACCGGGGGAGAGGAGAAGTTTAAATATATACTGAGACGTTCGCTATATACTTCAATGAAATTTCAATCAACTTAGAAGTTTCAAGAGATTTAAAGAAACTATTTATAACAATCAGTCATCTGAAAAAATAGAAAATAGAACTACTTATGTTTTATTATTGCATATTGTAAAAAACTAATATATTTTCGCTAACATTTGAAAACGTATAACCGTTTAAAGTTTGGGAAATTTAGTTGAGTTTAGAGGTATTTTGGTTACTTTATATTTCACCAAAAATGTACATAGTTTTTGACTAACAGTTTAGAAGAAACGGCTGTTCAGCCTTTTTTTGATTCAAATTTTATCGACAGTTCTAAGGCCCACCAGTGGCACAGCGGTATGTCTGCGGACTTACAACGCTAGAAACCGGGCTTCGATATCTGTGGTAGGCAGAGTACGGATAGCCCATTGTGTAGCTTTGTGCTTAACTACATACAGTTCTATAGATTTAAACTTTGAAGATATTATTCGTGAGTAAAGCATTTTCCTACTATATATGTTAACTAAGTTTCCATTTATTTAGTCCAAAGGTTTACAGCAGTTTAAAGAATGGAATGTTTTCAAAGGTTATAGAGGTATATACACTGCTAAATTAGGGACGGCTAGCGCAGATAGCCCTCGTGTAGCTTTGCGCGAAATTCAAAATAAACAAACAAACATATAGATCTGAAGAAAACTTAATCAGCATTTACCGTCATATGACGAACTTTTAACTAGCTATAAATAAATATATGTTACAGATAAGGGTCAAATTCAAAATATCATCTGTGACGTAGAGGCTTAATGCTTTCTTTTATTGTTCATACCGTAAAAAAGGACTTAAGAACCCTATAAATGTTCTCTTGGGATGATTGTACGGTATTCAAAATCACCTTCAGTGTGATGTTTTTTTATGAATATCACTTGGAGAATGTATACTTGCCCTATAGTTTGGTTAATTACAAAGAAAATGTATATTGTTAGAGCAGTTTTGCCTTTTATACAAATATATTTCCAAATATGAAAGTCAATATGTGCTGTGAATTCTTATCTACGTCCTTTTTATTGGTCAGAATTAATGTTCCAGCCGCTGACCATGAATTTTAACTTTTAAATCAACAATTTAGTTGTAATTCAGTGATATAAAATTTTTATGTCAAGTATGTTATAGTTTTATATAAATAAGTGCATTCTATTGTGTCACTATCATCATTAATTTTCAAATAATTTCAAACATTTTCTCCAGATTCACTTTAACAATCAATGGCACTATGTGCAACTAGCCTTTATTTTTGATATTATTTTGTTTTTAGTACTCAATCCGCTTGTTGTGGTGATGATCAGATCATTAGGTGCTTCATCTGTTCTGGGTCTTGGAAGATCACAGATAAGTTTGATCAAAATAAAATTTAGTGCCAGGATTTAGGTTAAAAGAAGTGGTAGTTTATTTGTGTCTTTCATTCCTTCAGAGTATTTTTCCACATTATCTTAATATGATACAATCCAAGAAGTGTCACTGTAAACTGGTAACGTTTATGGCAAAGAAAAGAGGAGTTGTACTAATTTGAGAGAGAGACTATAGGGTCGCTGACTGATTTGGAGAAATCTTCTGTTGAATACACAGTGCTCTACTTTGGCAAATGTTCTGGAACTTTAATCTTTGGTCACCCACAGAGATGAATGAATTACATTAAAAGGTGGCTGATTATGGATACATTGAGATCCATTTAGAAGGTCTGTACAGTGAGTGAGCCACATGATCAGCATTCAATGCCCTTACGGTTCCATGCTGGGTGGATTTTCTAAAGGTGCGAAGAAACAAGCTGTGATAGGCAGTTGATTCTTTGCTGATCCTATTTTACCTGCGACTGTACAGTGCGGTTACTAACACGTCACATACATGACACATCTTGAACTAGCCAAGAGCCCTTCCATGAAGAGAAGTGAAATGATTAGATCATGCATCAATACAAACCATAGGAACATATTGCTCCGGCAAGCACGAGAGATAACTTAACATTTGAAAGTATATATAGTGCTGATTGGTGCTAGTGTTGGACAATTGCTCTTGCTACATCCCATAGGAAATAGTAAAATCAAGCATTTTACACCTCCTCCCTCTAAAGGATCAGCAAAAGATCTAGAACTCTTCCCCAAGCATTATTTACAAGTTGCTGGTTGGAACCATTGAAGACAGGAACAAGTGATGCCACAGTAATGGAGTTGTATCATTGCTCTAACTCAATGGAAAATAGAGCCAAGTGGTAAATGCGGTACTCATGAAAATTTAGCTGCTTATTCCAATGAGCTATGATGCTCACATAGCAAAACAGATATCAGCATGGCAATAACTAATCAAGAAGACATTCTTATCTGCAAGTATGGGGAGAAAAATTCTAGTGAGCCCAATGGACATCATTTGGGTATTATAAACACTATGTTCCTACATGAAGCCAATCATGAGATATGAATTGTAACTACAGCTAAGTTGCCAGAAGAAAGGAAACTTACAAAATATGTTTCAGCGATAGAATTTGTATCATGTGTTTTACTATAGGAGTGACGATTTCTATATGTAAATGGCATTTCAGTGTTAGATTTCATGTTTAAAGTTGTGCTTGAAATATTGAGCACATACATTTCATTTATGATAAATAAGTCTGAAATTGAAGCAAGAGAAACGTCCTCTCATGCAAGTGCTTGTGGAATTTTTTGGGCGTATGAATATACATATCTGAAGATCTTGTTGAAATATAAGCAATGGTGGACTGGACATATAGAAGGAAGGACTATGAAGCTTTCTCAGCTTTGTATTGTTTTATAAATGCTTTCGGTAAACTTCTCCAAAATGTTAGCACCACTTTTTTTGTGTTAACATTTTAGATGAAGTTACAACTGTACAAAGTATTTCCAGTAATTAAAATTTACCTTTGTTGATGCTCTGAAGTTGGCCTTCCTCAGACGAGACAGAATTCTCCTTTCCATGGATATGGATGCCAATGACAGTGGGATTGGAACAGTGCTGTTACAAGTGTAGGATGGTGTAGAGAAATATGCATATGCAAATCAAATGTTAATGTCCACTGAATGTCATTACTTCACGAAAATGGGAGAACTTGACAGTTGTAGTATTTGTAAAACACTTTCATCACTATGTGGTAAGAAACTGTACCCTCAAGGTAGATCATATACCACTGGAATGGCTCATAAAATGTAAATACTAGAAGGTCAGATTGCATATTGAACCAAAACATTGCAAAAGTACAGTTTCATTACGTAACACCAACTAGGCTAACTGCATAGGAGTTCTCAGATCTGAGGCATAATGCAACAGTCTATTGGTTATTCTCAAAAAATGTTAATTCTGGATAGAGCAGTTGTGCTGTCAGTAGATCTCATATATGGACGACGACCAGAGAGATATTTACTGAAGTACCTGCAAAAAAAAAAAAAAGAAGTTGCTGAAATACACATTAGTTCATGTATATGGGTTTGTTGGTAAAAATGGAAAAGATGGCTAAACATCAGGGTAGAGAGTATTACAAAGTGGTGAAAAAACACCAGTTGGAGAGAGGACACTGGGTGTGACTAATATGCACCACAACATATAAACTCACATATTCAATTGAACTGGACATTATGACTCAATCCATCAAACTACAAAATTCAACAGTCCCATTTTGCGTGAAAGCAATAGAACACACAATTAAACTAAGCTCTTAAGACACTGATGAGTCTGGCTTCACCAGAGAGAAGTGTTAACAAGCTGAAGTTGGAGATGATGTGAATGTTGTCAAATACTACTTAGATCTGACAGAGGAAGAAAAATATTATGTTTAACCTTTCCTTGCTGTTTATGATGAGACTGAAAAAGGGGATGCGATCCGTGAGAGACTAATAAACGTTGACACATAACCGCAGTGGTGACGTTAATTAACCTCCTAGGCCATTATGACTAAGAACAATAGACTTCAGCAATTACAATGACTTTTCAAATGAAAAGGGAGCTATGCCCCTTACAATCTGAACAGCCTAATGAAGTAATGGGGCATTTTTACAATAAAGACCACTTAATATTCTCCAGGTTTCTACATTTAGAACAATTAGTGAATATAACAGAGAACCTAGAATGTTAAGTAGCAGGCGTGCTGTGAACAATAGCTGGGATGCTGACAATGTAGAAAATGTGATTATTATTATAATAATACTTGTTTTTTAATGTCAAAAGAAATAAAATCACTCGACTCGACACAACTTACCAATAAGTAAATAGCTACCCATCCCAGAAAGAGTGTCATTTTATTAAAAAAACAAACATTAATTAAAGGGTACATTATTACCATTAGTACATAAAGCAGAAGCATGTGTACACATCGTATTTAGAAGATTTAAAACCTAGCCTGGTGAAGAATTTAGGTTAGGTGTTCCTAGAGGCTACTTGATTTGGACACTTACAAGATGGACCACATATGCCTGATGGAACTGGTATTTGGTTATTGGCCTAGCTTTGGGAAGAGTGGTGATATTCTGGCCTTTAAGCCAACATTTTATAGCCACATATTAAAGGCAAAAACACTGTTATCAGAGAGAGTGCCCAATTTATGACTCCCGCCACCAATATGTTCACCCTCTCAGCTGTGGGTGGGTGGGGTGGGGGTGGGGTGTTATAATGTAATGATCAACCCACTATTCAGTTAGAGTATCCCTGAAATTTGTGATATTGACTATCTACCTTATCTCTAGTATATCACTTCTAAATTAGGAATGGGTAGTGCAGATAGCCTTCGAGCAGCTTTGCATCAAAATTCAACAAACTAATAAAAACAATTGAGCCCCTAAGACCTAAAACGAATGTATATCCCTAGAAACAACAATAATTTTACGATCACTTGTCTATACTCCTCTCCGAACAATAACCTAAATACAACTCTACTGTACAGAAGGGTAACATAGAAATAAAACTATATTGTAGCAGGACATCTAAACAGCAACCATAAACGGCAGAGAAAAACTGTTGGACTTCGTGGAAGATACCGATAGTACTCTACTGAATAATACCCCCCCCCCCCCACGTATACCAGTGATGCGCAAAATAACAACAATATTCTAGATTTCTGTATATGCTCTCTCTCAATGGCAAGTTCCTTTATATCCTTTAACGTCGGAAAGGATATAGATAGTGATTACTAACCAGTTTGGTGTGGCAAACTGGTCAACATACGAGGAACTACTAAACAAAAATCTATCCGAGAAGACTATCACCAGTGCTGAAATCTAATATATAATTGATGAATACTATGGTATAATCAAAGAGTGTTTAATAAACACAGCAGACACATGTATGTTCAAAACAACACGACATAATACCATATCTGGAAACAACACAAACAATTTCTCAATACAATAAAATAACGCAGAAATGTTCGAAAAATATATACGTGATAACTCGAAACCCACAATTTAAAAACAAACTAAATACACCCAGAAACAACATAAGAAACAAAATATGGACGTAGTTTCAACAGATCACCCAATATTATTAATTTGGCCACTGATATAAAGGCTGA
>NW_013668441.1:0-2390 GCF_000517525.1 Limulus polyphemus | reverse complement strand
GGGGCCCAACGCATAAGGGACGTGCTCCAATGAAGTTATATCAAGTTTGTGCGCCAATGGAAAGAATATCCATTGACATTGATGGTCGGTTGCTCTGAACTCGTGCTAAAAACAAGTACATTTGTGTGGTGATGGATTATTTCACTAAGTGGCCTGAGGCATAGGCAATACAAAATCAGAAAGCCACAACTGTAGCTTCGGCTATTAGTGATTTCTTCTTCAGGTTTCGTATACCATACAAAGTGCATTCAGATCAAGGACGTAACTTTGAATCCAGCTGTGTTCCATGAATGCTGCAAATTGTTTGGCATACGAAAGACCAGAACAACGCCACTCCACCCACAGTCTCATGGGATGGTAGAAAAGTACAATTGGACACTTGGACAAGAATTGGCAAAGTTTTGTAATAGCCACCAAGATGACTGGGATGTCTTACTCCCTCCACTGTTGATGGCCTATAGAACTGCAGAGCATGAAGCCACTGGATATACTCCAGCAAAGTTGATGTTTGGTCGGGAACTTCGGTTGCCAGTGGAACTGTTAACAGGATGATCACCTTATGAAGAGTTGCCTGAAAATGTGTCAGAGTTCGTGAAAGTGTTATCTGAAAGGATGGATGATATTCACCATCAAGTACATTCAAACTTCAAAACGTCTGCTGATTCGATGAAGGTATGTTATGATAAGAGATCTACTGAAGTCAGCTTTGTACCAGGAGACATGGCATGGTTGTTTATTCCCAGGAAGACCAAAGGTAAGTCTCCTAAGTTGTCTTCTCCATGGGAAAGCCCATATGACATAGTGGATCGTCTCTCAGACGTGACTTTCCGAATAAAATGTGGTCGGAGAGGTAAACCAAAGGTGTTGCATGTTTATAACGGTCCAGGACATTTCAGTTGGGATGAAGTGAACAGTGGAACAAAAGATGCCACTGAAGACGTGTCATTTGAAAAAGTCACTATTGAAGAAGAAACTCTACTCGGTTTTGAGAAGGGGAAACAGTGAAGCCCTAGTACCATTGATGTGACTATTACCGATAATAGGACATTTCTTGATGGAGCAGATGAACCCCACGTGAAGCAGAAATCAACGAGATGGAGACCAGTATGGAAGAAGATACGTCCCGTAAAATTAAGAGACTTTGTTGAATTTTAATTTTGTGTTTGTAAATTATGTGCATTTAATTAAGATATTGTTCATTATCTATTGGTTTAATGTAAGTGGCTATTACTAAGAAAAGGGCAGTGTTACGACAGCGGAAGTCACGTGACGCTGGTAACACGTGATGAGTTTCTAGAAGTATCGGGGAACATCACGAATAATCCAGGAATTTTACTTTAAACATATATACTTAAAGACATATATGTGCTTAATTCAAGACGTAGTCAAAAGGTCAGTTATGCATTCAACCAATATGTTTATGGCCTCGATGGCTTGCCATATACCTAAAAACATTGATCGTTTGAGTGTTTTAGTTATTTATGGTGACGGTCTGTTAGTCCGATGATATAATTTTTTTTAAATAGTTAAAACGTTAAATTGATTGTTTGGTTATGACCAAGAAATCTCAGTTTCTTAAGAATGGATGAATAATGTTTATCATCATTTCCTCCATGTTATTTTCATGTGTGCATATTTATGCATCAGGATTGCATTTGGGAATCTAGCTCTTGTGACAGATTCAAGATTCTTATTTCATAGTGCTGTGACAACGAATGTTATATCTCCGATTCAATAAGCATGTTGAAAGCTTCCAGTCAGTATAATTAACAACTGGACTTACAACGCTAGAATCTGGGTTTCGATACCTGTGGTGGGCAGAGCACAGATAGCCCATTGTGTAGCTTTGTGCTAAATTACAAACAAACAAACAGTATAATTATCTTGACACTGAGCCAATGCAATGAGCTGTACACTACAATGTCGATTCAAATATTTCTGTTGTTTGTGTTTAAAACGAGAGCAATCTGTAAAGGGTGGCTGGTCCCCTAAACCCCCGCCAAGATATACCCTATAAGCTTTTCATTTGAGATTGCATTTATCGATTATGGACCTATGAATTTGTTTATTTATTCAATTTTGACTTATATTGCGCAAACAAAAAATCTCTGACTATTGGACCTTCGGAGTACTGGGTGGTCACTGTTAGTTATTTACACAACTACCTCGAATTTTTAGCCTTTTAAAAGCGCATCAACTTATCGCGATAAATAACATTCTCAATGCCTTTCTTGAAAAAGAAAAAAAAATATAGTATTCTAGTTTCGAAAGTGCTGGAACACTTTACGCCTCAGTTTCCTAAGTGGTGTAGGTCCATCTTATTAAACCTTCTGATCTTAACGTAATCATTAAGACCTTTAGTTCCTTGCAGCTCTCTCTAGTCAACGTTT
>NW_013668440.1:157811-160211 GCF_000517525.1 Limulus polyphemus | reverse complement strand
GTTTACAACAACATATACCACAGTTATATAGTCTAATAATACAAATATTATTTGGAGATCTATGCATTTTTTAAAATTAAATAAGCATACTAATACCTTCCTTTTGGGAAAATCCTGGGCTAATCAAACACTATAAAATATTGTAATGAACTAAATCAGTAAATGAAAAAGTTGTTTACTTGAGGCTTCAGTCCCCTTTTCACTGATTTTAAATTATCAAAATATATCAACAATTTACAAAAGTACTTCGTTTTTGACAATAGGTGATCAAGTACCTTTACTTTGGGCTTCTTTGCACACATCATTGATACAAGAGATGTATATTTTTTGTAAACTTATCTCAATTAATTTGCCGAATCCTCCAATTTACAAATAATACAAAGACCCACGTCTCTGCATACAGCTTACAATTCACTTTATTTTCTGTCGATTCCTAATAAGCAATGTTTTGTACTCTTCATAATTACAAAAAAAAAGCATCCAAACGCAAGCAAAGAAGCTTATTATCTAACTTTGAGTTTATGCTTACGTAAAGGGCTAGAGTGTGATTTTAAGCCGGAAAATGAGTATAAAATTAATTTTATTTTGAAATTAAATACTGTAATCCTACATATTCCATTAACTTGGCAGTTCTAACAGTTAGACCAATGCCAAAGCCTTTTTCAAAATAAAAGTTAACACTTATTTTCCGGGTTAAAAACATACCCTAGCTCTTCACGTAGATATAATAAGTTTGGCGAATGGTAGGGATTACAGAGGTATCCATGTAAGTTCAAGTTATTAGATTATATTTTGCAAAACCTAATATTATTATGCCTATATTAAACTGCAGACGGCTTCACTAACTGCAGAGCGTAGAATTAGAATGTTTTACTATTTTAATCAATGTTTTTGTTTTACCACTAATATATATACTAACAGAATATTACATAATCACGCAAATAACTCTCAGAGTTTTCCTCAATTTGCCGTTCCGACTCTAGACCGCTTTTTCTTCCTTACACTGGTCCACATTTTGACATGATTGGAATGTTAATAATTTCTGATTACAGTAAACTGTGTATCTAACTTAAACTCAACCTGGCAATCAGTATAAGTAATTAAATATATATATTTTTCTTACGTATTTACTTATAAAGATTAGGATTTACTATTTCATCAGTTGGGTACCTTCGTTTTTAACGATATTTTCGGCCGTAAACCCAACAATATCTCACGAGATTTGGCTAGCTTATGAGATTTAGGTTAGTCCGAAATACATAGACTAAGCTAACAACACACAATAATCTTTACAATGAACGTATAATACTAAGAAAAAGAAAAACTAAAAAAGTATAAAACTAGATATCTTATTAAAACATTCCAACCAATACTGTTAATAAAAGTAACTACAATGAAATAATAGAGTATATCTCACCTACATGAACAAAAAAAAAAACACTACCATTCAGCCCTCCAATTGGGAGATAAAGACCGTTTCAGATAGTTCAGCAAAAACCTAATGTTTATTGTTCGAAATTTAACAAGCTAAATGAAAAAAAAAATACATCGTGTATTAAATAGTAAAAATGTCAATACTTTAATTAAGATTATCAAGTTAATTGTAATAAATAGAAAAATAATTTATAATCATACTATAATCTGTATTTAAATACTAGGTTTACACTTTATAGCTCTAGAGGTGGTATTGAAAACACATATAAACATGAATTTAACCCCTAAGAGACAATGTCTGAAGAAAATGAGCTGCTGATTGCCACGGTAACCACCTATAACTTATATATGAGGTAGAATGGCAGGGACTTAAAACGAGTGCATATAATAAGGAAAAACAACAACAGAATACCTTATTACCTAAGATAAATCCGAGTCAACCACGTAAGAGTGTAAGACTAAGTTTGGTTTTCGCAGCTTCCCTGTTCACGTACATGGAATGTTATGTCTACAAGAAGACGCGGCTAAAAAATACCAGACAGGCATTTTCACATATGGAAATTGTAATCGGATAGAGGGCGAGCACAAATCAGGGCGGGCCTTGGCGCTAAAGATTATATCCAAATATTTTTTTATTTTTTTCAAATTCGCGTCACATAGTTACAAAGAATGATCAATATTTGCATTAATTAATTAATTAACCTTTCATACATGCTCGTGTATTATTATCATTTTTCATTATCTTAACTAATATAACCTTATGTAACTTAATAACTTTCTAATTTTTACGTTTTAGTTACTTTTATGATAATAAATAAAAAATAAACTTTAAAAACAAGAAATGTGTGTGTGTGTGTATTGTTATAATAAAGCCACATTAGGCTATCTACTGTGTCCACCGAGGCTAATTGAACCCCTGAGCCCACCAGTGGCACAGCGGTATGTCTTCGGACTTACAACGCTAGA
>NW_013668440.1:152712-157628 GCF_000517525.1 Limulus polyphemus | reverse complement strand
TACAACGCTAGAAACCAGGTTTCGATACCCATGGTGAGCAGAGCAGAGATCGCTCATTATGTAGCTTTGTGCTTAATTTCAAACAAGCCAAACCAAATCGAACCCCTGATTTTAGCGTTGTAAATCCTTGGACTTACGGCTGTCCCACCGGGGAACAGAAATTTGGGGCTTGCGTTTTGCGTTCTCATTTTTTTCTGTCGGTCGTCGATGAAACGTAAGCTTTTGTTTTGTATCTGAAATTACTTCCATAAGATTAGTGTACAGAGAACATATTACACTTTCAGTATTAAAAGCTAAAACTCCGAAAAACTCCTATTTTAAGGTATTTACATAAAACTATAAATGAAAACCCTGAAAAATACCATTTTTAAGATATCTAAATAAAACTATAAAACAGCTAAAAATATACACCAAAAAATAAACGTCAAAAAACAAAAGATCTAAATATGTACAAATAAATTATATTGTAAAAAGTTTAAAACACGTTTTTAGGAGAATGAAGGAAAACATTGTTTCTTTGTTTTAATGTTATCTTTTACAAAGATAAAAACAACAACAACACGATAATAAAAAATTTGTAAAAATCTCTGAAAATCAAAGTCTCGTTTAAATACAATTATGTTTTCCATACCATGGCAGACCTACAGCCTAATTTGTTCAATAATGGGATATAGACTTAGTTAGTAATATAACCAGTCTTTCACCAGTAAGTACAGTCAGCCAACCGGTATACAGTTTCAGTAAAGAGGAGGTCTTTGCGTTCTGGCTTGTCAGTATCAAGTAGTCCCACTCCTACAATAGAATATCTGCCATACTGACGGTATTACTATACGTGATTTACTAAACAATAATAGTATTCGTAAAATCATTAATTACCCATACGCTACTAGTACTAACAAGTAAAATTCCTACATTTCATTTTTTAAATGTCTAACATATTTTTAAAACTGCAACTCACGATCAAAATAGCTATTCTTTGTAGATAAGCTTTCACCTCTCTTCCTTAAGTCTCTTTTTAAATTAAATTATTGTATTTGTAGCAACTCGTATTTTACATTAATCCTTATCCTACCTGTGCTTTTATTATTTTCCAGAAAACAGTAGTGTTCAAAATGGTATATCGTAAAACAAAGGATTTTGGTCCCAAAATTACAGGAACCTAAATATAAAAGGCTAAACTGTATATCACTAACAAAGTGAGCTGACTACGATATTCTTCCACGTAGCCTAAACCGCATCCCACATCCAATGTCGCTGTCATCGCAGTCGCATTATGATGAGTCATTTCAATGAAATCGCTTGGTAACATGAAACATTGAATGGGTTTGGGTCAATGACGTAAAATCAAATAATGTAACCTGCTAATGTACAGACGTCTTTTCTAGATGAATTGTGGGATTAATCCAGTTAAATTGAAACATAGTTTGCTTTCGCATAAAAATGACCAATTGTTTACAGTTTTAGTTAGCAATACAAATAAATCACGAGCCTCTTGTTTCATTATAATTGACATTAAAGATTACTTTTGAAGTTATTATTGTAGAAAACGGTATATAGGTGAATGTAATAGTTTCAATCCTGACATCATCATATATAAAATCTCAGTGTTTCAGCCAAGCACAGAAATAATAATGTTTTTACCAAGTAGATATAAAAAGACCCAGAAACTCGAGTGCTTTTGAATAGTTGACTATTCTTCTTTCATTCTTGAAAAAAAGAATAGTAATCTATCCTAAACACTCGGGTTTTTAGGTATTTTGATTCTTTGTGCTAATTATTTCATCGTGATTGTTTTTATCAACACAGACATTAACATTATTTGAGAAGGATCATCCATCCTTTCTTTCATTTACACTAAATGATATATACAGAGGTTGAGTATATTATATTAAAACGATTTGGGAGCCTCACCATGTCGTTACAGTCCATGTCGCCACGTCCAGTCATGCTCTATCTGACGACCGTATATCTTGATGATAGACCTGCAGAGTAGTTCCATTGCACAAGGGTCTGTCGTAAGATTATTATGTTCAAAACACACCTTCACTTCGTGCTGCTTTCCACAATCCATCTACTTTATGAGGGCGAAGATTTTCTAGCACCCGTTTCAACAGTCTGATAGCACAGAAATCTATAGGCACTGTATATAGCAATTTGACTTGTATGTTTTCGTATGGAATAGCATAAATAGTTTATTAATTTTCAGCTGGTTGAGGTATGCGACAGTTGAATTGGTAAAGCTGTGAAAGCAATTTGTGTACACGTAGCTTACTTAGTTTCTATAAACGGAGATCCTTCTTTATTATGTTACATAGTGTTGCCTGGGAAAAGTGAGCGTCTTTTGCCGTTGACTTTTGTGTTCGTGAATCCTCACCTATTACAAAATGCCGCACTTTGATCATCATTATTGAAATACGACATGTTGCAGGTCTCTTTCTCCATAGTACTGTTTCCTGAATGTTTCCACCCATCTTCCGTCTTGGACTCTCTAAATCCCCGATCTGATAATATCTTTATGATATAAGTGTATGAATATTTTGTGTCAAAAAATGATTTTACATATCATTCTCAAAAGCGATCAATTTTCGGTAGTATTATACTACACTAGCAAACAATGCCAAAATGTAATTCTGATAAATTCCATTCCACCGTGACATATCGGGTGTGTTTTTCACGTGAACTGCTGGTTTTAAACAGTTTTTAATGGTACTTACTCAACGCTGCTTATACACTTGTTTGTTTGTAGTTATGCACAAGGCTACACAATGGGCTATCTGTGCTCTGCTCACCACGGGTATCGAAACCGGGATTCTGTCGTCGTAAGTTCGCAGACATACCACTGTGCCACTGTGCACTTAAGGCGTTTCCATATTATAGTTTCCACTTAAGACAAAATTAATTTATATCATCATGTGGTTTAGCAGTACACGTGTATAATATACTACCCAAAATTTACTACGGCTCATTTTTCAAAATAAATATAACAAATAACAGATGGCAAGTAACCAAATAATATTTCCATATGACTTCTTTTACGTATTCTCAAACACAAACACAGACTGCACTCACTTTTCCCAACATGTATTTACATGATTTGACATGGAAGAGAGTACTCCTCAAAATGGAATGTTATAGGTATATTGATAGTTTTACATTTGATAAAAAGAAAATCTTACTAATAGCTTATGTGACCCTCAAAAGCATTGAACACCGTTTGACATCATCTCTGCATACTTCTTATAAAAGTCTCTGGATGATGACCTACACTCTCTATCCTTCAAATGGGCGTTTCCCAAGTCGTGGAGAGTTATGAGCTGAAAAGGATGGGCCGAAATTTCATGCTGGAGGGCGTTCGAGATATGCTCGATTGGATTCTTCTTTGGAGATCGAACGAGCCACTCCATATGTGCAGTAAGTAGTCTCCGTCTAAAGGAAATCTTTCACAACCTGAACAACGTCTGATCGATATTGTCATCTATATAAGAACAAAGTTGTCAATGGTGGTATTAATGTATAGCCTCGTATAAATTTCTAGGATTTTACCCCTGCGTGGCATAGCAGTCAAGGAAGCATACCGGTACATATGGTAATCAGTCTTGCCACTGAAGCTGATATCACCTTAGACCATAAAGCAGCTGGCCAACACCACCGACCGCTAACTCTTGGTGTACTCTTTACCAGTGAATAGTGAATTGACAGTTACATTATGACGTCTCTACGGCTGAAAGGGCTAACATGTTTGGTGATGATATTCGAACTCGCGAACCACAGCCTGCAAGTCAAATGTCCTAACCACCAGGACATACCAGGCTCCATTGCTTAGAGCTATAATCTTTAGATGATTATAAAACTCAAATAATAATCCCCATGCAGCGCTTTTAGTTACTATTAATCAAAATAACGCTCCATGCGCAGTAAGTTTTTATCCTAATGTGACGCTATGGATTTAACAATCCAATGGGTAAAAATAAAATCAAAAGAAGTTTTTTTTTTCAGAATTTTAGCATAGCCGTCCCTCATTTTAAACTGGTATACTAGACTGAAGAAGACTAGTGAACAAACAAGCTATGTCTTATACATCCGCGACTGTGCTCTTCAAAAGCATGCCTTAAAGAAAATAAGGCCAATGATAGAACATAAAAATGCGTTATTCATCCCAAGACTCAAACTCTTTTTCATTGCAATAACACAAAATCAAGTACAGCATCTTGGAAGTTCTGATTATTATATAAAATTATGAATTACAATACTTTCTAGATTGTATGTAGGTGAAGTAACCAAAAACCTCAGAAAAAAATTTGAATACAGCTTCTCCGACGTTTTTGTCATCAAAATTTCTTCAGGGACTATACACAGCGTCAACATAATTAAAACTACTCATACAGAACACTTTGACATATAGAACGAAGCATATAAAACGTTTGTTTGTTCCTAAGCAAATGAGCCGTCCACCACGGGCATTGTAAAGAGACTTTGTTGTTTTTAGAGAAGACGTGCTGTTCGATAAGATAGTACAATTACTTCTCAAATACGGCGACAAAATTGAAAAAGTCATTGAACGGCTAATTAATTTTCGCAGTCCAAACTCTTTTGAACTCAATGATCCAAACTACTGAAGAGGAATTTATTTTGATAACTTACACAAATAACGAAATACATTCGGTCACAGTTACATTCAAAACCATACGCAGTTGTCTTTGTCTTTTCTGGTTGTGCAGTTTTTTTTTGTTTTGTAAAACATACATACTCATATATATGTAGGCAGATTTTGTTGAATAAGACCGATGTCTGTAGGTTTACTTTCTTCTTGGAAATCTTCTCAAGAAAATCTGTCACCAAAGTACACCAACATTCGATTACATGACCCGACAGCAAAGGACGATAAGATAACCTTGGAGTTTCAGCAGAAATTTGTC
>NW_013668440.1:148497-152702 GCF_000517525.1 Limulus polyphemus | reverse complement strand
TCCAAGAAGAAAGTAAACCCACAGACATCGGTCTCATTCAACAAAATCTGCCTACAAGAAAATCTGTCACCAAAGTACACCATCAAATATATTTATATACATGTTGATCACTGTATTCCCCACAGTGTTGATCTTGACCGCAGTCTCACTTTGTAACCGTATTAAGAGAATGTCCATCTGAGATTTAACCCCTTCTCCTTTATATTCGTTAAGAAGACGTAAATGGATGATGACATTAAAGTGAAATTCCTTATGTTTATTAAATTTACGTACTTTGTTGTTGGGATCTTGCTTGAGAAATACCCGCGCGTATATTCGTTATTTCCAAACTTTTGCTTCGATTTCTGTAATTTTCTGGTAAAGAACAGCTGAAAAGTATCATAACATTTTAGGTTGAAGCCATAAAATAAAACACTGAAAATAATGCTTTATATTTATGTCAGTATGTATTTATTTGTTTTGTTTTAATGTGTCAAGTTTCTAAACAATGGAACACAACAGGTAGCAAAGAACTTTATTTAATTTCTGACCCCGGCATGGCTAGGTGGTTAGAGCGCTTGATTAGTAATCTGAGGGTCGTGAGATCGAATCCCCATCCCACCAAACATGCTCGCCATTTCAGCCGTGGGGGCGTTATAATTTGACAGTCAATCACACTATTCGTTGGTAAAACAGTAGCCCAATAGTTGGCGGTGGGTGGTGATGACTAGTTTCCTTCCCTCTAGTCTTTCATTGCTAAATTAGGGATTGCTAGTGCAGATAACCCTCGTGTAGCTTTGCGCAAATTTTAAAACAAACACCAACTATTCAATTTTTGTTACTTAATTGTATAACTATTCACACATAAACTTTTAATACTACATTTTTTTCTTACGAGGTTGTGATTAAACTTAACTATTACAAATAAATTGCATCTATCTAACTTTCTAACATTTCCAATCGAATTAGCAATTTTATTACGTAAAGAAATATTTTATTTACCTATAACATAATTAATGGCTTACATTATTAAATAGAAAACAAACTCGAGATAACTTATGGAGAATTGTCTTTCTGAAGGCTACAGTTCTTCAACACTTACTCGTGGAATAAGTCGTACAAACTACATGAACGCAATCAGTTGTTTGTTTATTTGTTTTTAAATTTTGAGAAAAGCCATCTGCGTATAGCTGTACCCAATTTTCAATTGGTTGGCTAGAGGGAAACAGCTGTTCAATAGTATCAACTCTTCACGACTTGGGTAAAAGGCGTCACTAAGTGCTTAAAAACATTCAGGGCTCGGGACCGTAAGTGCGGGAATTTTCAGCATTTTACTGTTATCGATCATGATTTTTCTATTTTGATTTTTAAAGACACCAACTGCCAGTGCCCAGCAACGCCTTTGACTTGGGCTACTCTTGTATGACCGAATAGGGAGATTTGAACTGTCAGTTCTCTAATTATAAGGCATCTATAGCTCCAAAGTGCAGAGCGCGTTTTTGCGACAACGAATCGCCAACCATAGATCCTAAGTTTCACAGTCCGGAAACGCTAATCACTTAGCCATACTCAGCATGTGGTCGACCAACGAGCTGTTATTAGACCTTTTGCCTATGGAACACCAAATTGTAGAGGATGGATACATTGGAAGGCCATAATTTATTACTTTATATGACTTACAGGAATGGAACTTTCTTATCAAGATGTATTTAAAAGTTTTTTTTTTTTTTAAAAACATGAACTTGAATTTTAGTATATGATTCTTAATGAGCGCGTGTGTCGCCAGAATATGGAGCTTGAAAATAACTGATAGTCTGCTTTATTTCAAAAGTTACAAAATGCATAAAAAGAGAGTTTGTAACAGATTGATATCGTTTCAAAATGTATTGTTTATTTTTTGGACATCTTAATTTCACTTTAATAAAGTCCTAGTTTGTAAGATAGTAAATTAGCGGACGAGGGGGTTGTGTGTGAAATGATAGACTTAGATTAATATGTAAGAATGATCAGAATGGACTTGTGGGATCAGTTTAATGAGGGAAGGGGTCTTTTTGGAATGGATGGTTTATATTTAAATAGGGTAGGGTCTGGCTTGTTTGCAAAAGCTATTAACTCAGCTGTAACGGTGAAGGTAAAGATGTAGATTTGGTGTACCTGAATTTTCAGAAAAAATTTGACAAGGTGACACATAAATGGCTTGTCAAAATGTAATCTTTAGAAGTGTAGGGGATAAGTGTGCAAATTGGATAGAAGAGTGGCTGGATGGAAGAAAGCAGACGGTTGTTACAAATGGAGTTCAGTCAAACTGGATTAATGTCACAAGTGGGGTACCTCAGGATTCAGTCTTAAAACCTTTGCTCTTTTTTTAACTTACATCAATGGCATTCATGAAGAAATGGTCAATAAATTACTTAAATGTGCTGATGAAATTAAGGTCGTGGGTGTTGTTGGCTGTTAGGATGATGTCTCTGCTTTACAAAAGGGTTTAGATCATTTAGTGAGTTGGGCAAATAAATGGCAGATGGGTTTTAATTATAATATATGTAAGATAGTGCATGCAAATTATCATAATTTGAATTATAAGTATAATTTGAATAGGAATAACTTTAACAGTGTTATGAAAGAAAGGGACCTTGGTGTGGTGGTTGATCAGTCTCTTAAGCCATCCAAGCAGTGTGATGTTGCTAGTAGTAAAGCAAATGAAATTTTAGGTTGTATTAACAGAAATATTGAATACAAGTCTAAAGAGATTATAATTTCATTGTACGGGTCACTGGTAAGCCACATTGGAGTATTGTGTTCGGTTTTGGACTCCTTACCTTAGTAAGGACATTGAATTGTTGGAAAGAATTCAGAGGATAGCTACTAAAAGGGTACCTGGGATGGTGGGAATGTCATACAAGGAGAGGTAATATCTCTGAAATTATTTTCTATTTAAAAAATTAGAGTTGGAGGGGAATTGATTGATGTGTTTAAGATTGTTAAGGGAATTAATAATGTTGATGTATCACCTTTTTTCATACTTAATGGTGAGAATGGAAGAACTAGGGGAAATAAATATATATTTTGGCAGGGTAGGAGTCATTTTCAGCTAAGACAGTGTTATTTTTCTAACAGAGTGGTTGGCCTTTGAAACAGGTTACCTTCGGATGTTGTGGAGGCAGTAAATTTAAGTGAGTATAAAAGAAAGCTTAATAACTATATGATTGATAAGGGTTGGCTTTGACGTTGTTTGTTTTGTTTTAGTTTAGTTTAGAGGATGGGACAGATTAGACGTACCAATAGGTCCCTTGTTGTCCCTAAACATTATGTTATGTTATAAGTCTGTTTCTTTGCTTATATCATTATTGATAAACCATCTTTAAGTTGGTAAGATTTAACATTACCAAATTCGTTTTCTATTAACAGTTTTTTTATAAAATGAACTAGAAAATCTGAGACAAAAAAGCAGAGCGATTTTGTGAAACGTCTTAACGTATTAGAAAAAGTTTATTCATGATATGAACAAAAAGATAAATTAAGCGAAAACAAAACAAAAATATAAAGCTATCCCTTTCTAAATCGGCCCGGCATGGCCAGGTGGTTAGGGCGCTCGACTCGAAATTGGAGGGTCGCGGGTTCGAATCTCCGTCCCACCAAACATGCTCGCCTTTTCAGCCGTGGGGGCGTTATAATGGAATGGTCAATCCCACTATTCGTTGGTAAAAGAGTAGTTGGCGGTGGGTGGTGATGACTAGCTGCCTTCCCTCTAGTCTTACCCTGCAAAATTAGGGACGGCTAGCGCAGATAGCCCTCGTGTATCTTTGCGCGAAATTCAAAACAAACAAACCCTTTTCTAAAAATGAAAATTAGCATTTAATCTTGCTGATATAAAATTTTAAGTAGGTACAGCCATCTGTTGAGGAAAGTTGTCATACTGCAGAACTTACTGGCAAAGCTACTTGAGGGCTAGGTGCGTTAGCCGTCTCTAATTTAGAAGAGATAGACTTGAGGGAAGGCAACTAGTCAACATCATCCACCGTCACCTTTTGAGCTACACTAATCGCCACATTTACAGCGGCCGCTCTACAGTTCAAAAGGGCAAACATCTTCAGTGATGGGATTCGAACCACCAAACCATGCTAGGGTCAGGGGTGGTTTAACCAAAAGTCAGAGTACGTAATTGCATCTGAGCTCACATCACACAGTTCTAGGATAAATGTAGTAAGACCTATAGTATTGTTGCG
>NW_013668440.1:146718-147497 GCF_000517525.1 Limulus polyphemus | reverse complement strand
GATTAAGGGTTAGGAGCAGGCCCACCGAGAAGTGGCACCTACCCTGGGGCCCGTGCATGCCCAAGGGCCCATAAAAATGCCCCAACTTTAAACTAGACTTTGTAAAAATTTGCACACTCTTAAGCTAAGAATCCATAGACCAGAAAAACTGATGCGAAATTAGTCTACAAGCCAAGCCAAGTTCAAATTGGAAAACAGCATAACTTTGGACTGAAAAAATGAATTTCCTTCAAAGATAGTTATAGCAATAGTACATCCAAAAACTGCTGGCAATGCTAATGCAACTGACAGTAAAAACAAATAATTTCGAGTTAAAGTAAAAATTTCGCACTAAAAAAAAGAGATTTGTGCGCTGCGAGCGCTTTCCAGCGCACCGTCCAAAATTCTACCATAACTTTCGCCAACTGACAAATATTCTAAATTTAGAACATGGCGACCTCTTTCCTGCTAAACCTCGTGTAATGTGCAGGTCTGCATCCGGGACGCCATGCGCCAGGGCCCAATCGCCGCATACTTCCGTGTTGTTTAGTAGTAAACGTAAGTAATTGTTTTATCATCGATTGTTCTTAATTACATATATATTTGGTTATTTCCTTAGTAGCAATGTAACTTTCTTTTAATGTTGCAAATGGCCTAAAAACTTAAAAGGTTTTAACTTTTCCGATCAGCCTACTGGCTTACGCTTAGCTGCTTAGGCCTAGTATAACATCCATATTAGGCTAAGCGTCAAAGTTAAACTTCATATCAAAAGAATAATTTGTTTTTGTTAAATAATGCAG
>NW_013668440.1:142407-145718 GCF_000517525.1 Limulus polyphemus | reverse complement strand
GTTTTAATTTAAATTAGGCGCAACCAAAACAACAAAACTTTGTACTTAACTTAGCCTAACCTAACTGAATTTTGTAAATTACTCATTTTCATCTCCTGTTGATTCGCGACTCTTCCAAATCGTTAATAATCAATGGATGTCGATCAAATTGAGGCAAAACAGAAATGTTTAAATTAAAATATGTATACAAAAATTTAATATATCAAAAAAAAATTGCAGAAAAATATATTTAGTTTCATAACATATAACAGAATTGATAAGGAATAAATGATTATAGTATAGTTATAACTCTTTTGTAGATACTCTAAAAATATATATATATATATTTCCAGATTTTTACAATAGAGTTATTATTGAATATTTGTTGAAGATTTCTCAGCATACTTCATCATTTTCTTTACAAATATTCTTAAAGAATAATTCCTGGTGATGTATAATTTTTTAGTGATGAAATATTACATTACTATAAAAGTTTATATCTGAAATAAATCAGGATTAATACCCAACCACCCAAAACCCAAGTATTCATTTTTTACATAACGTTATTTTATTTGCTTTATACATTCTTAGAATAGATACGTGTGTTATTA
Organism: Limulus polyphemus; assembly: GCF_000517525.1. Lineage (NCBI taxonomy): Eukaryota > Metazoa > Arthropoda > Merostomata > Xiphosura > Limulidae > Limulus > Limulus polyphemus. The sequence continues at coordinate 145,128 of NW_013668440.1, read as the reverse complement.
AGTTATAATAAATGCTTTAGCAGTATAATAGCTAATGTTTTGTGCATTAAAAGGAAAAATACACAAGTACCTATAATTTATATACTAACAGAGCACTCTCACAGGTAGTCAGAAATCATGAACAGGAGTAAAAATTCAGAAATGTGAAGCTTTTTTTGTCCCAAACATTTTGTCCAAAAATCCAACCAAAAACCCACTGAAATATTAGGTGGGTTTTTGGTCATAGATGTTAAAATCTTTTTCACTCCTTCCGGAATTTCCGTCATGTCATCTTATCAGTACAAATCCGGCGCACAAAAGAGGCGTGAATGGGAGGCTCGGCAAAAAAGGGAGAAGGAAGTGGTCAGGGATTGTCGGACGTTATTTGAGGTTGGCTTCCAGCACGATCAGCAGCATACAGATCCAGTACATAGGCCTACCTCAGCAGGCCTATGTTAATATCAGCACCGCTGGAGATTAAGATCATGATAGAAGACTTGACATAGAAGATCAACATGAACTGCCAGCTAGGCCAGAAAGCCCAGAATCACAGACAGAAGCATGTGCAGAAACGGCCCAAGAAGGCCACAAAAACCAGTATTCAACAGAAAACAAGCCTAAAACATATGGGGTTCATATTGAACTTTGCCCATCAGACATCCCAACTAAAGAATATATAGAAGACATGATTAGGAAAGGGCCTCTGCCACACCCAAAAGATTTCCCTAATGATTTTACCCGACAAAAATTTCCAATGTCTGTTCTCAAAGTCAGAACACCAAATGGTGAAAGTGAGAGCAGATGATGGCTTGTATTCAGTCCTGGAAAACAGTCCTTGTATTGTCTACCTTGTAGGCTTTTCTCTCATACAGTGGGCTCACAACTGCAAAGGTCACAGTCGATCATGGCATCCAAACAAGGCTGGGGTACAGAATAGAAATGGAAAAAGCTGTTTGACAGGTTGCCTCAACATGAAATCAGTACAGCACACAAGAACTGTTATCTAGCAAGGCGTGAGTTGGAGAGGAGCTTGGAAAGTGATACTGGGATTGATGTGATGTCTCACAAAGTAATCATGAGCGAGACTGAGAAATGGCGAAATATACTTACGAGGATAATTGATGTAGTAATTTTTCTTGGCCAAAGAGGACTTGCTTTCCGTGGCTCATCCCAGTGAATTGGCGACATTCATAATGGGCACTTCTTGTGGATCATTGAACTCCTGGTCAATTATGATCCAGTTCCAGCCAAACATGTTGCAAAGATACGAGCTTCGCAAGAAAAAGGTGAACGGCATCAAGTTCACTATCTCTCAGGATCATCTCAAATTGAATTCATCAGTAACTGCGCAGATTATGTTCGGAGTCTAATTTTGGATGAAATAAGAGCCGCAAAATATTATTCAATCATGGTTGATGCAACACCAGATTCTAGCCATATGGAGCAGACAATGTTCATCATTCATTATTTGGCCAAGGATGATACCGAATTTACAGTTCAAGAACGATTTTAACCTTTGTTGATTGTTGTAAGAAGACGGGGGCTGAACTAGCAAGCCTGATTATGGAAACATTCAAGCATTTTGGGATACCTATTAAAGATTGTTGTGGAGGGAGTTATGATAACGCTCCCAACATGTCTGGCAAGTACAATGGTACCCAACAGCACATACTTGCTGTTAATCCACTGTGCATTTATTCTCCATGTACCTGCCATTCACTAAACTCGTGTGAAGCAGATTCTGCATCATGTTGCACAGAGGCAGTTACATTTTTGGAGTAGTGCAAACAGTCTACAATTTGTTTTCTTCCACTCCTCAGCACTGGGCTATTCGCAAGGAGCATGTGGGCAAATCCATCCACGCTTTGTCAGGTACTCGTTGGACAGACCGAGTGGCAAGTGTGAGACCATTTGCAGCTCATCTTGCTAAATACAATTCGCGCTAAAAAAACTTCTGTCTCTCGCCAAAAACCATTAATCAAGTCAATGGTGAAATCAAATATGTATCATCCTTCATTCGCATCCTTATGTCATCGATGTGGCTGAAGATTCTCGTACAGATCGACAGCAGAAATCAGATCACCCAGGCAAGAGATACTACAGTGGATGTAGAGGTCTCAAATCTAGAGTCGCTCTTGACCGATCTTGAAGATTTACGTGGGAAATGGCCACAGATTTTAAATAAAGAGAAACTGGTTGCTGAGGAAATCGAAATTGAATCCCATCTCCCATCAAAACGGAAAGTTAAAAAAAAGAGCAGAACTTATTGTCATTGAGGATGATGATGAACAAGGAGAAACGTACTAGAAAATCCTTGTGATGGCTCTGATGAGCCTGAATTTGAATTCAAACGGAATGCCTTCTTTGTTGTCATTGATTCGGTGATTAGCGGAGTGTCAAAGCAATATCGAAGCATGGCAGAAGAGGAACTCAAACTTGCATGCGCAAGATTAGTGGACAAATACCCAGATGATCTCTCAGAATCCATGCAAGAGGAAATGGGGCACCTTAAGGCAATACATGCATCAAACTTTGGTGAAGATATGGGGCCATATCAACTTTTAAAAACAATAAAAAGGTACAAGTTAGAAGGCATTTTCCCAAATGTATGTATTGCACTGTGAATATTCTGCATATTGCCAGTTACAGTAGCATCTGCTGAGAGATCTTTCAGCAAACTAAAAGTCATCAAGAGCTTCTTGAGGAGCACGATGATACAGGAGAGAATGAATGACCTAGCCA
>NW_013668440.1:136638-141762 GCF_000517525.1 Limulus polyphemus | reverse complement strand
GACTTAAAATATTGCTAAAATTACTAAAAGTCTAGAGCTTCCCTCTTGGTCTCCCATCAGGGGTTCAGCTCCTAGATCCCGTTGGGGGCCCGGGACGACCTCAGCCCCGGAACCAGCCGCCACTCTCGACGGCCCTGGTTAGGAGCACAAACCTATTAAAAACTATTTAAAAATTATGGCTAGGCTGCGAAACACGTAACACCTGCTACTGAATCAATGTAATTGGTCGCCATAACACTTAGCATGGGGAAAAAACACACTAATGTACTGAAGGAAATTTATTGATCTTTCTACAGGGCTTACTTGTTAAATATTTCCGTACAAATAGTACAACAACACGCTCATGTTTAGCCACAGTCTGATCTTTGTTGGTGTTTGGTCGTTGTGTGCGATCTGGGAGGGTCAGATTCGATCCAGACCTCTTCCTCCTTCAGCCATAGCTTGCCAAGAATGAGACACAATTGGAATACGTGCCAAAGGAATGAGTTTTCGTTTGTAAGTCCCAAACTCCAATCAATGCCAGTTACAGTGGCACAAAAATAGAAAAAGTAGGCCTAGAAGTGCCAGACCTAGACAAACCTTGGCATATAATATGCTAAAATTGGAACCGTCATTCTAGATCTAACTTAACGTTAGATGTAATAGTTGTAGACACCACCACCTCTATGTATGTAGCTTAGACTAAAGTCTACCTCTAATGTTAGGCCCTAATCAATGCCTAAAGTTCACGGTTAGCTCACTTCAGACATATAGATCTAAGCCCTAACTACAAAACTATTCAAGGTCTATCACCATGATAAGAAATGTCATTTGAGAGGAGTGATCGCGCTTGCTCACCTTAATTAGCTCCTACAAATTTGCATTAATTAGAGATAACTATTCGTTACCCACCTTAACCCCGAAAATGTAAATTAGACTGTATTATATCTATAGGCCTAGATATAGGCTAATACTACTCTCTGTAATAGTAATACACAGAAACTACGACTCCTGCAAATTCTCCTTTGTTTGCTCACCAAAGATTAAAAAAAAAACTGGCAATCCCTTTTGTGACAGTTATGTAGCCTTTTTATTCCGAATTAGTAATTTAGTTTAATATGCTTGCGAGTTTATGTAATATGTATATCAAAATGTACGTATTACTGTTTGGAGCATCAGCTGTTTTTGTGTTGTTCTTTGTTGTTGTTTTTTTTGCCACACTTAACATAGCATTCATCGATTACATAAAAAGTCACGTGCTTCACAATCTAGCCTCTGTGTTTAGGAGTGAGTAATTAAGGCAGACCAGGCACATCTATTGGAGTTTTCACTTTCAGGCAAACAGAAATTAGTTTCATTTTAACCCCCTTTAATTTTAAAGTACTCGAAAGTTTCAACTGCTGATGTCAATCGGTTAAACAATACTTTTCAAAAAAGAATACCAATTCTAGATTTAATTTTACAATCGAAAACAAAATCAAGGTAATATTACATAATGATCTATAGTTAAATATCAGGAGTTTGTGCAATTTTTAAAGATTTAATATTTAACTTTTTAGGAATACTACTACTAAATACAGTTATAAACTGAAGTGTAGAATTATGGGTTATCTGGATATGCAAATTTTATCAGAGCACGTAGAGTTGAAAATGTTTTATAGATAACCTTGCGAAAACGAGTTTTATGTAAGATATTATTATAGCTTTTTTGTTTTTCTACCTGAGTGCCTTTATACTGACTTTGCAACCTTTCTAGACCTCGCTAGATACTCACACAAGTATATATGTACACACGAAACTTGGAGAAATGACAAATTTCAAATATTTAATTAAATATACATTTTAAATCAGATAATAATTTTTAATTTCAACCAAAACCAATGAGAGGGGGAAAAATACCATTCAACATCAAATGGCTAAATAAGTTCAGCGACCTTGTGTATTCAAGGTCAAAGAACGGCTGCTTACCATGCTTTCTGTTTTCCACAAGAACAAGTAACTGTAAATTCGGCTCGCTAGTCGAAAGCATATTTACATATTTTCGCAAAGCACTCGGAAGAGCTGTTTCTTTCTCTATATGAAAGACATCATTATCATCAACTTCCAGTGGCAAATGTAAAATCTTTGCTTAAGCGACACCATGAATCTTCCTTACGCATTGATAGCGTTCTACTTAACCATAGATAAAAGGGGTACACGAAAGCATTACGAAGCATTAAAGACTACATAATTTATTATGGTAAACAGGGAATACCTCTTAGGGACCATAAAGATGACGGGAGAGCTCTAGCAGAGCCAAAACCAAAGCAACCTATTAGCTTTGATTCGTTTCCGTGCTAAGAGTGATGTAAAGTTAAAAGATTTTCTCAGTTCATGTCCAGAAAAATGATACAGAATGAAATTACCAGTGTAACTGGAGAAGTGATAACTAGAAACGTATTCAAGGATTCATTCTTTTACAGCATCATTGTTTATAGAGTAACGGATAATATTGCAAATTAGCAAATACTTTCAAAGTGTATTAGGTATTGTTAGTAAATACTATATAGATACTGATCCACAAATATATGCAAATTTACGAAGTTGTATTTACTGAAAAGAGACACCGCAAAATTTATGTAAAGTTATTATTGAGTGGCTTGACAAGTGCTAGCTTCACAGAGAGAATATTAGAGGTCTTCCAGTGTCAATGGATTATAAGGCGTTTTCAGGCAAGTAGTTTCTGAAGCTGTTTACTCACCTTCAATAGAAAGAGACATATAGTTATAACCACATAGGCGAAAAATATATCAAAATTAAATAATAAGTGGAACAATCGCCAAGTTTTTATATTTTAATTTAAAGAAAGATGACGATTCGAGATAGCGCTTTTCGTCAGATCGTACAGTTTACAAAAAAAACAAAAAACGTTGTTGTAAGACTTGGAATAAATGAACATTTTTGAAAGTTCTATATTAAAACAAGACGGTAGAATGAAAATATATAGTATGCCCACATGCATATAAACATTGATGAACTATATCTACTAAAGGTGTTGGAAGGGAGAGTGGTAAGGAGTATAGTTCAGCTTGACATCTTAGTTTTGTGGTCACTAGCGAACGACCATGTTTTATCCAAAATTAGGCTTTTTCCGGAAGCAGTATTCCAAATAGCAGATACAATCACTTCTTTCATAGATACACACCACAGAAAAGTGGTGTTTCAGTTTATATGCACACAGTTATAATTTTAACTATATATCCATAACATGTAACATAATTTATTCAATTGCAAATCCACCTATTACCATATTATCCACTCAATCCTTTATTCCAACTTTTATTATAGGCCTATATATACTTTTGTGCCATGTCAAATGTGTGGGGACTTAACCCCCAGAGAGATACATAGAATCACTTATTTGACCCGCATAGTACCCAACAGAAGAAGACAAAGAATGAAATACTTTTTCTTCATACTGTATCCTTTTTAAATAGTGTTAAATGAAAATTTGTAAGGTGGAATAATCTAAGACGTATTCAAATTATTATAAATGTTAACGAAATTATGGTGTAAAGTCTTTAGGAAATGCCACACATAATCATAGCTTGGCCAAAAACTTATCAATTTGTCACATATGGCTGATTAGCCGGTGCAATATGTAAGAATACTATATGTTTTTGTTTTTTTTTACTTTTTCTTATAAGTACAGAAATTTTCAAAAATTTTGTTTAGTCTGATTCTATGTGTCTTGTTTTCGTTCTAATTATCTAATGTTCCTTATTAGATAGTATCTACTTTGCCCTCAGGAATATTACTGTAACTTTGCACTTTGAATAGAAACAATTCAATGAGAGCAATAACCTCAACCACTTCTCCAGTCTGTCTATTTTCTTAACTAAAACTCATATAGTCCACAATTTTTCTGGACGATCCTGATCCTCCCGTTATAAATCAGACCTGTCTAATTATCATGTGGAAATTAGTTTTGCCTGAGAATGCCGCTCTGGGTAACCACATAGGCTGATTATAATAAGTTTTATCATAGTAATTAAATTTTGATATAGAAAAGTTATAAACTATGGTTTCTCTTTTCTATTGATGGGTGTTTACTTGACAACGTGGTATTCTGAAAAGTCATTCTAGAGCTTAGGGTCATAATTTAATTATAAGCAAAGATAATTTTGCGTCTATTCGTTGATCGTAGTCATCTGCTTCTTGCCTATCCTTAGAAACGAGGGTTGCGTAATCAAAGAGAGGCTATAGTTACTATTCTAACGTTTTTGTCCTGTCATTGGAATGATAGCAAATAGTTACGATATTTTCCCGGCATGGCCAGGTGGTTAGAGCGATTGACTCGTAATCTGAGGGTCGTGGGTTCGAATCCCCATTCCACCAAACATGCTCGCCCTTTCAGCCATGAAGGTGTTATAATGTGACGGTTAATCCCACTACTCGTTGGTAAAATAGTATTCCAAGAGTTGGCGGTGGGTGGTGATGGCCAGATGCCTTCCCTCTAGTCTTTCACTGCTAAATTAGGGACTGCTTGCGTAGATAGCCCTCGTGTAGTTTTGCGCGAAATTCAAAACAAAACAAACAAGCGGCATTAGTAGGATCTTTGTTTATATGCTGGTGGGGGTTAAGTCTCCACACATTTGTCATGGCACAAAAGTATATATAGGCCTATATTAAAAGTGGGAATGAAGGATTGATTAGAGAACATGGTAATAGGTGGAATTGCAAGTAAAATTTGGATTTACAAAATACTGTAGTGCTCTAACTTAATTTGAATTACTTTTCCGAATTACAGATAAATTGATTTGAACTTCGCCCTCATTAAAACATAGGAAAGATGATATAGCAAAGACATTTTTTTCAATAATGTATTTGAATGATTCCGTTTGCTTGTTTGCAAAGCTACACCATTGGTAGTCCACCACGGATATTGAAACGCGGTTTTTTAACGTTCTAAGTCCACTGGAGCTTATTTGAGTGAAAACACCATGAATTTGTAGAAGTCATACTATCTATATAATAAAACTCCGAGATTGTTTATTTGTAGGCTTGTCTGTAATTAAATACAGCAAAAACAGCGCACAATACCGCCATATTTGTAATTAAATGAGAATAGAAACATAATAAAACAAGTTTCGTTAAAATTGGGCC
>NW_013668440.1:126451-135787 GCF_000517525.1 Limulus polyphemus | reverse complement strand
GGGTTGTCTAGTTGTTTATAAAATTTACTTTCTAGAAGTATGGTTTAAACAAACACGGGTATAAAGCATCTTTAAAAACTTGCTTACAATTTTGCTATATTTAAAGCTTCGAAAATTTTAAAACTGAACGCATACTAACCTGTTTAAATTTAATATATAGTCCCCCCTCCCATTAACTGTATGAAAATTGGTTTTCTGACGCTTATGACTGTTGGATAAGCATCCAGTTTGATAAAGTATCTCCACTATAAAAACCATGTGAAAATGGACAAACCATAAAATACGGTAAGTGCTGCCACTTTTGGCCAGCACAGAAACTATTTTTGTTCTTCTCGTCCAATAGGAATTCACTTATTAGTCCCTTGTTTTACATTCCATTGGGTCACCATATTTCTTAACTTGAAATCGTTTGGTACCTTCCCTGCATAGTAATGGTATAGCCTAAAATCCGACTGTGGAATCGTGACAAGGTTGTGTTTGTTTTATTTTCTTAAGCAGCAGTGATTGCAGATGTGATAGCTAAATAATGTAGTTAGATAGACACTAATTTATTAATGACGTACTATAAAGTATATCCGTGTGTTTGTGTGTTGTCGTAAGGAGATTCATTGTTGAAACAATATAGTGATTAGGGCAAACATCAATTTCTACCTAAAACTAAAAGTAAAGTCTAAAGAGGCCTTTCTGTTTGTTTGCCGCCAGTTTGGCTGATCACTCCTTGGGCCAATCCCCGCTGAGGACGTTCGAAAGGGATCACATGGGTTCAACATGACTAAACCAAAATGGGGATTTCGACAGGATTATCGCCAGGGATGCCTGAAGATTGCAGGTGAAACTTTTGGAAGATGCCAAGAAAGCTCAAATCACAAGGTGATTAAAAGTTGTCTTTTGTCACAGTTTGTGCAATTTGTATGTTTACAATTTAGTTGATCTAAAACATTGCTTCCATTTACCATCTCTATCTTTTAAAGTTTTCAACTCTCAGACTCAAATCCAACTGTCTTGCTCAGAGTCACTGTGAAAAATAAATATTAGTTTATCTTTAGTAAACTTTAGACGGGATAAGGATGAGTTTATTCTTTTCTGACAAGTCGTTATATTTTGCATAATAAAAATTGAAATAATAAATACTATAGCTAAGAGCACCTAATTAGCCCATCTGGTTTTGCAATCTTATTAAACTAGTAATAATTAAAGCCTATAAATAGTAACTAATTTGTATTTCATTATTAGTAATACTCTTAATCTTATCCATTTTTAACTATTTAAGAACATTTATACCTCGTATTTAATTTACGCAAGTATTGCTCCAGAATGAAATTACCTACTGATATCTTACTAACTTAAACCTCTTTTAATCTTTCATCTTTTGCATCAATAAATGCTAATCAGATACCTATTTCATATGCTGTCATTTTGCTTTTGTATGTACTAAGGCGTAATTTCTCAAGTCAATATTATGTTATAGTCTGCTATAACAGTTTGAAGTTTATAAAAACTTTAAAGAAACAGATTATGCTTGTCTGTCTGATAGATTCTTCCACACTGATATTGATAACCAAAATAACATTTTGGGACAACATGGGACTTATTGGTCCATCTTGGCTGTTTCGTCCTCTAAACTTGAATTAAAACTGTTTGAACCTAGTTATCCTACCGAAACTGTAACTGTGACAAAACCAAATTACTTTACATGCTAACTTTTGGAATTACTATGGCAGTTAGGATAAACTTAATTTATTCATTGAGAGAGTAAGATGTGTATTTTGCTATCATGTGTAAATAGGTTTTCATTAAAGTGTTGCAAGAGGACCAAATAGATACAAAAATAAGGTACTGACAAGCTCATAGTTATTAGCAGATACCTGGGGAGTGGACATATTGGTCACATCAAAACAGATTACCTGCTCCAGTGACTGAAACAAAGCCAATCAAATGCCCCTGCAAAAATGGCCCAAATGTAAACCAAAAAGTTGAAGTCTCACTATGGAAAAAGGAAGCGCTACTGATTTGTAACTTGAAACCAAAGCTGAATGATCAACTAACAATGCCACTACATCTCAAACTGTGATAAACTTATCGTGCCTGAGATAGGCAAAGCTAAGAGTGAAAACTTCATTGAACAAACAAATGTCAACATCTATAACAAATCACCAAATCGATTACTTTCCCCATGAAATTCTCTGCAAACTTTGGGTAGAGAACAAAGTAGTTGCTCAGAGAACAGCTGAAGTTTGATCATGTGTAAAGATGTGAGTGAAACACTAAAGAAGAAGAAATCAGAAGTGCAAGTATTCACTGTGGCTAAAAAAGCTGTACATGATGATCTTTATGGTAAAACTGGAGTTATTTGTCTTCATAATGGGGATGGTAAAGCTGTCATTGAATATGTACCAGTCAGTTGAACTACTCATTGTGCATCTTCCAATGTCCTCTTCTTGCTCCCAAGTTACTTTATGGAGCTGTTCATCAAGACTATTTTGCTAGTCAGACAATTCAGGTTAAGGACTTTCCATCCTATGGATAGACAAGAGATAATCAGCTACTCCTAATGAAAACCAGTGCCAATAGTAGTACAAAACAAGCTTTGAAATTAGCAGCTGTGTCACCACTGCAGAAGCTCCAATTCCATGATGAATACCTAAGGTGCTTTGTTTTAAAAACTATTTACATAGCCTATTGCCTTCATATACAAACAGTTGTAATGCATAAAAATGGTGTGTTAACATCAGTTTTTTACATTTGAAAAATGAACGAAGGCCACAAACAGCTCCACCAAACAGTCCACGAGTCCTATTAATGGGCTGATATTGTATATAGATTCTTTGTTTACAAAATTGGACAATAAAGTTACTTACTTTGTACTAACTGAATTGTACTGTTTTTCTATCAACAAAATGGTTTTACTGGCCAAAGTGAAACATGTTCATAGCTTGCCACTGAACTATGTCGATCACCAATCTCTATGGCAGCTCCTTTTGGCCTTATGTCTGTAGAAAGTAATTCATCAAATTCAATTTAAAGTCATGATAGCATTTGCTTAAAATCTTTTTAGTAATCTGAATTTGCTAATAACTAATATTCAGTTTTGTAATTTAAACTTTAAAATATTGACCTAGTTTTTAAGTTACAAATATTTGATGTGTGTGTGTGTGTATACAACAGTATTGTTCAAAATGTTGTTTTATTGCATGTCGCTAGTCTAGGTCAATTAAAATTGAAGTATTAGAGTCATAGCAGCCTGAAGGGTCACACAAAGTTATCTCTGAGCTTGTCTGTTTATATACAAACAACAACTGATTTAGTAGCCAGTGTTATGACATAATACAGGACCTGAATTCAAATGTATGTATTTCTTTGTAAGAATAAAAGAACCAGTAGGTATCATGACAGACTTGATGGGAGCTTTAACAAGCCTTTGCAAAACTCTTTTTATGTCTGCTTTCGAGCATCAGTGTGATGGTTCCCATTAAGTGTGAAGGACTTCAACATAGTTGAAAGTAGTGCAAAATCTGCCATTGAAAATTTTAAAAAAATCATGGCATTGTCTATTTGAAATGATGGTTGGTCAGAATCTGCAGTATGGAAATGCCATCATGTAATAGTGATATAAATTTGATAAGAAAACATCCTGTAAATGACTGAAGGAGGTTGTTTGAACAACTCTTATGTCTGTTCTTAAGTAGAAATATATGTCAGTGAAATAATAATTCTCTTATTATCTTTAAACATTGTGTCCTGCATTCCAGTACAAGAATAAAAATATGCCTGTGTTAAAAGCTGGCATTTCTGTTCTGCTTTTTCTTGTTTTTGTGATAGAATAGTTGAGGCTATAAAGGCTGATTGGAAGCCATTAATAGTATTTTTTATTGCACTTGTATAACTGTGCAGTTAAGTTTTGCAATATATGTTGAAAGTAAAATTAAGAAAAGTTGATTATCTGTGGGGTGATAATTGGATAAAGGCCTTTGATTTATTTGTGCTGTATTCTAAAGACAAAAGAACAAGATGACACAAATACAAGATTTAGAAAAGATAGATTAGGTTCCATTTAAGACAGTTTATTTTTTGAACTTGGTAATTGGTTTACAAAATGAGTTGTCATCAGCAGTAGTAGTGGTAGAGATTTTGGCATAATCTAGCCTAACAGAGGTGTCAGAAACAGGGGTGCTGTAGCACTCCTACTTGTACATATATGACTTGTATAGCAACTATAAGGTATTATATTACGTTTCTGGGAGGCATGCCCATAGACCCACCTAGATTGAGCTGCTTTTAACAGCACCTTGTACTTTCAATCTCTCATTGTAATACTTACAAGTCTAGCCAAGCAACCCTCACTTTGCAACTCCTTCCTATGCCACTGCTCAAATCTTAAGACCTCTCTCTTCACAGTTCAAATTCTTTAAGTAATAAAGACATTGGTGCAATCTAGACTAAGTCTTAAGACCTCTCTTTTAAACTATGTATTATTCTTGTACTTTTTTCAGCATTTCAATATCTTCTGTATAGTAAGTAAAACAGGATAAAACAGTTCTTGTTTTTAAACTCAGAATTTATGGAAATTTACGTGAATTCTGATATCTTCACCATAATTAGACATATCTTTTCACATTTCAACACTGTGAGTAGAAATGCCTTAATTCTCTAAAACAGGAATGGGGAACTTTGATAACAAGTTGCAAAACTCATTCTGGTACAACAAAGAACCCATATAAAATTTAATTTGCATTTATTAATTGAAGTAATGATCTCTTTGCAATTATATATCAAATATCTTGTCCCTCCCTTTAAACTTGCATGACATATCTAGCCAATGGATTCATTTGTCCTAATGTATCACTACTAATTGCTGGTATGGTTTGTGTACCTGCTTTTTATCCCTTTCCAGTGGAAATGCTTTTTTTTTAATCCTAAAATCTGATTAACAAATGCTACCTGCAGTTATTAACATCTTTGGAGATGTTCTCCATTTCCTGCTACTAGATATTTACTCCCTACTTAAAACATTGTGAACTGTGGGAGATTTGAGTTTTATAGCTTTCTTATGTACTTCACATTTCAATATACCTACTTTGTAACACCTCAGAAACCTTTCCTTTCTTATAAGCATGAGAAACTAGAGAAGTAAGTTTATTTATTAGTTATCTATATAAATTGAAGTAGGTGTTCTTTTAGCCTTAAAGTTGCTGTTTTATAATCAAGGAAATCCATGATTTTTCCTAGCTTTAGACTTGCTGTTTTGAAATATAGCAAACCCAGATTTTTTCCTTCACTGCTTTAATTCAAGATTTTTTATTTTTCTTCTAAATTTTACTTTTTTTTTTTTACCTAAAACTTGCTTTCTTTTCACTGTTTTTGCCACTCGGCTGTTCATAATGAATATTCAAACATCTAATGATTTTGAACACATGAAACAATTTCTTTTACTCTTCAGGAATATCAAGCTTAGATCTTAATTTTTCTTGAAAGGTCAAAATTTAAATCGTGTATAATTCTACAAATATGACTGCACAATGTGTCACTTGTGTGTCTTTCTTCTAGTAAGGAGATAAACTGTTTAAATAATTGAAACATTTTTCAGATGTTGACCATGCCATGTTTGAAACTTGTGGCTTAAATAACATCTTGCACAGGAAAGACTTCTGATTGGATACGAAAAAGAATGAAATAATTGGAAAGATCAAATAGTTGTTTCCAGTAAACATGTGTACTTTTATGGTAGCTCATGCTCATTGTTAGTTTGTTTGGAAATATTTCTGATTAACATTGTCACAACTATAATCTAATATTCTATACCAGGGCTCTGACAGTCAGCAAAAAAACTATTAAGAAATAACTAAAATAAATATGGGAAAATCAGTACCATCATATATCAGTTTGTGATTAAGGAGTGCAGTCTTTGTATGGTCATTACATTAACAGTACAACGAGCACTTAACATTACTAAAATGTATATTAGTTTTACTTTGAAAAATACTCAGTGTGTGTGTTGACCTACAAACATTTTTAAATGTTTGAAATGATTCTCTGTTAAGTGTTGCACTGTTCTGATATTTAAGTACTATTCATGTGATAAAATTTGTTCAGTATACTAATATTATATTTATTAGGTTGTTCAAAAGTGTACAGAGTGAAATACTTCTGGCTCGTGTACTCCAAACTTTTTTCAAATCTGGCCCTCCTTAAAAAAGTTGAAGAGCTATATTCTAGACAACTCAGGTTAATGAAATTATGATGATTCAGCATCAACACCTTAGTTGGTGGTAAAGCCATCTTAAAAGTTGGGACTGAGAAAAATAGGCCTGCTTATGAATACTGATAAACCATTTATCTGCTTTGGTGTTGGGAGGAAGGGGGATAAGAGGCTACTCTTCATGTTGACAGCATTTAATGGGAGTCCCACTTAGCCTTTTCTCTTGCTGATTTGTGTGACTAACATAACCAGCAATGTGGTTTTTGTGGTCACTTATGAGGGACCATATTATGTCTAAACTTGGATTTCTACGTGAAGTAGTAATCCAAACTGCAGATACAGTAACTTCTTTCAAAGGTATGGAACCTCACAAAAAGCAAGTGTCACAGTTCTTATGCAAAGAAGTATAATTTTAACTTAATATTCATGTTGTTAACATGTAACATCACTTAGTCAGTTATTGTTCAACCTGTTGCTATGTCATTCCTTCTAACTTTTAATATAGAACCATATATATCAGGCCTCGACAAATATTTTCAGATCCATGATCCAGATGTGTCAAACCTAACTTCACTACTGTTTGTATCTGGAAATGGGGACAACAGTATTGTCTGAATTAACTGCCTGTATGAGTCTAAACACGTGCATTGATTGGGTGAATTAAGAGAAAGAAGAAAAATGAAATGGTGCAAAATTAGTAACGTGTTGTGGAAATGTGGGTAACATATGTTTACTTTCACAGCAACAAGTGCATACTAATGATAACATATCAAAAACTACTTGACAGTATTGCATGAACTAACTGCCCATCTGAGTCTAAATTCGTGCACTGATTGATTGAATTGAGAGAAAGAAGAAAAACAAAATGGTGCGAAATTAGTAAGGTGTTGTGCAACTGCAGTGCTTCATTTCTGAAAAAAATATGAAGTGCTGTATATGTCTTAAAAATCATAGAAGCAAAGTTTGACTTGGGATTCAAAGAATGCAAAAATAGTTCTAAACTTTCAAGACTCCAGAACTGTTATAGATTCAAGTTCTATTCAGCACAGCCTTACGCATGAATAAAATGGAAGAAAATACTAGGAGCCACAATGAAATTTTTAGTCGTCATGGTGTCCCGGACTTATTGAGGCCTGAAATATATATATATATAATTTTTTTTTTTCTTTTGCTTGCTTGCACCATGGCAAGTTTGGTGCCTTCCTGTCATTGATGCCTAAGAGTAGAGCAATACATAGGATATATTTCTTCACCTTCTTAGTAATCAACAGAGGATAACTGAAAAGTGGCTCTTGGTCTCCTTGTTTTATTTAACAAATAAGCAAGCATTAGTCAATTCAAATTAGTCATCACTGAAATAGATCAAAAACTGCTGTGAGTTTCTATAATTACAATTTACATTTATGTACAATTTGTTTTCCATTGTCAAATCCTCTATATATCTTGTATAGCAATTTCTGTATACACCACAAGCTCAGGATTCCCATACTTAAACAGTTCTTTCTACCATCACTTTATTAAAATTTAACATATTTTTAATGTCATAAATTATTCCACCTTGCACATCATCATTTAACATTATTTATAATAGTATATGAAGAAAAAAGTAATTTGTCCAACTTATTTTTTTGACCAAATACACATTTTATTGCAGGAGAAAAATTAAATTAGAGAAATGTTTATTTTAAGCCTTTTTTTCATGTAAAGATTATGTATTCCAAAACTTCTGTGTGAGTAAAGGTTAAACAATTGTTTATTCTGTGATAGCTAAGAAATGAATCTTTGAACTATGAACAAGTTGGTTATATTGAAATCAGAGACCCTGTTGCTATTGGACTTGTCCATACTCATTCCATTCAGTGGATTCTAGCCAATCAGTGTAAGTATATCCAGAGATACACAGTCTTCTTTTCACCTCTCACTGTCTGATTGATGAATTGATCCTGGTCCTCCACGTCAACCAGACTCATCTGTTTGGGGCTCCTACAGCTCAGCAGGGAACCTGTAGGTTTATGATATTCACAAATGCCAATTTTTATATCGATTGGGAGTAGCTTTGTGCTTGATTACAACCTAACCTACAAATTAAACTTGTCCACCAATGCCTCTATTCAGGTTGGGTGTAGTTCAGGACACCTGATTCATTTCTGGAGTTTAGTCTCCAGAGGAGCAGTTTCTCTATATGTACATTCTTGAAATTTTGGCTGCTCAGCAGGCTTGTCATCATCTTTCTGTCTTGCCTGTCTCGTATTCATAAGTAAAATTAAGACTAATATCTTAATGCTAGTTCTTTAGTGGTTTTTTTTCTTTCTACACTTCACAATTTTTGTGGCAAGTTTATCTGATCATGTGGTGAAACTGACATGTATGTTTTTTAACAACTTTATTGTTTAAAAACTTCCCTTTTTTTTTTCAGTTTATAGAAGATGAATGTTTCATGATGCTGGTTAGTAATCTCTGTGGGCCAGATGTTGATATTAGCATAATTTTGTATTTTTGTGCATATGTTTTAAAAAATTTTTGCAGATACTCCTTTTGTTCATAATTTTCAAATCATCATATACTAATTGTGATTACTGCAGGTACTTTTAAGCTTATTGAATAAAGAGTATGTAACTTATGAATACATATTTTGTTGTTGGTAGAAGTCCTACTAGAATAAACTCTTTAAGATCCATCTGGCATCATTGCCAAGTGACTTAACACATTTATCACAGTATTCTGCAAGGTAACATTCTTATTTGAGATTTAAGATACATTAAAAGTTTAGCACCTCGGATTTCCTAGTGGCAGTTTAATGGGCCCAATCCAAACACAGCACCGTAAAGAGTTTTTCAGTTCCTGAAAATTTTGTTAGGTTAGAAGCATTTGTCATTGAACCAGTCTAGTATACATGTCTTATTATTAGTAGATGAATGTAATCTATGATAATGTATGCATTTGGTAATTATTGAGTATTATTATTAGTGGATGAATGTCATCAGTGATAATGTATGCATTTGGTAATTATTGAGTTTTATTATTAGTGGATGAATGTCATCAGTGATAATGTATGCATTTGGTAATTATTGAGTTTTATTATTAGTGGATGAATGTCATCAGTGATAATGTATGCATTTGGTAATTATTGAGTTTTATTA
>NW_013668440.1:122594-125672 GCF_000517525.1 Limulus polyphemus | reverse complement strand
AATGTCATCAGTGATAATTTCTGCTATTGGTAATTATTGAGTATTATCATTAGTGGATGAATGTCATCAGTGATAATTTCTGCTATTGGTAATTATTGAGTATTATCATTAGTGGATGAATGTCATCAGTGATAATTTCTGCATTTGGTAATTATTGAGTATTATCATTAGTGGATGAATGTCATCAGTGATAATTTCTGCATTTGGTAATTATTGAGTATTATCATTAGTGGATGAATGTCATCAGTGATAATTTCTGCTAATTACCAATAGCAGAAATTATCACTGATGACATTCATCCACTAATGATAATACTCAATAATTACCAATATTGAGCAGTGTTTCAAAATTGTTGTATTGAAGATACTGATAAATTTATATTTGAATTTTGGTATTTTTTTTACATATATTCTCATTGTAAAGTATAACTATGCAAGTTTTTCTTTAAAAACAATAATGTAAAATCTCATTGCCTTGAATTTCTAATATTAAAACTATCACATATTTCACTAATAGAAGTTGAAAGTCTGAATGTTCCAATGTACTTTTTTAACACAAAGATTTAAACTAATTTAGTTATTAAATTTTTTAATATAGTTGTTCTGAGTGAGATATATTGCAAATTTACCATAGTAATGAGAGGTCAGTACTAAATTTATTAGGTTAACAATTATCTAAGTAGTAAGATATAAATACATTTCTGGGTCCTAAGGACAGTATTAAATGTTTGCAAGAATTAACAGAGATGATGTTAACTTTTCTGTATAGATTTCAAATACCTTGTATAAATTAATTGTTCTTAAACAAAAAAAAAACAATCTAAATTTTACTACTTGGTATAACCAAAAAATCTGAGAAGCTTGGATTTTTTCTTTGTATATTTTTTCTTGAATAATTAAATTTATTAATTATCAACATTTTTTGTTATTACAATTTTAAAGGTTAAAAGATCTAGTTTTAATGGTTTAAGAGATTTGATTGGCTTGTTTTAAGTGGCAGTTTTGCAATACATATTGCAACTTGAATAACATTTCCATATTTGTACAGTAAACTAGTTGTTAACATAAATCTAGCAAAGAAAATTTAATGAAACTATGAAATTACTAGAAGTTGCCAAAATATAAAAGAATTCTTCTTGGTGTAGACATTTGTAAAAAAAGTTTCTTTTATTTTGAACATAAAGCTCAAAGAAAAAATGTACCCTGTTAACAAAATTAAATAAAATTGACTAGCAAGTTAATTTGATGAACCATGTGAAAAATATTTTGTTTTTTTAAACCCTACTATAAATCAGTTTAATACTGCTCTATCTTTTCAGTGAGCCAAGTTTGATTTCTCTGTAGACTTAATGTGTAACTCACAAATTCTTTAATTAAAAATTGATATATAACCAGAATATAGAATAGTGGTCTTCATGTTCTAAATAGATATATAATTTTCTTTATAAGTATGTAATATATACATGTATAATCTACTTTTAGATGGGAATCCGTATGAGGCCATACGGGGGTTATGGGAAGGAGCTTATGTATCTCAGTTTATTCGACTCTTCCAAGGAAAATTTGGTTTTCCAAGCATAACAGTCTGGGTGAGTGACTTACATTTTTCTCAACTATTTTAAGTACTATACCTCTTTATTAAAGAATCCAACAAGATGAGAAATTGTATTTGTGAATAACTTCATAGTTTAGATCTTAGCACATATATTTTTCTTGCACATATGTATTTCATCAATTTTTTTTAATCTGCACAGGCTAAAATTGAGTGAAAATTTAGAAAAGTTTTTCTGAAGCTTTTAAAAACAATTTGTCATCTTCTTCTACCTATATTTCTAATGGAAATAAAAACTTTTCAGTTACTCTAGAAAATATATGAACTGTATGTTGAAAAAACTGAGTTTTTCTTTGGAGTATTGAAAGAATGTGAAGAAATTGGAATTTATAATTATATGGAAATTTTTTGGTCCAATAAATTATAACATTGTGATTAAAAAAATCCAAAAATCTAGACATTTAAGCTTATGTTAGTTGAGAGAATTGTGTGACCTATAATTAAGTGATAGCTGTGTGAAAATCCATTATTTTTGCATGTTTGTTCAAAAACTAAACTTTAAAATCAAATTATTGTAAGCTATACAGAAGCAATGAACTTCATAGAATTTAATAACATAAAGCTAGTAACAAAAAAACTAGCTTTTAAATTTTAAGTATTCAAGTTCTAAAAATTATAAAATGTATATTAATAAAATAAATAATAATGAAAGGTGTATAATTTATTCTTAACATAATACTTGGTGAAAATTGTTTTGCTATTACTGAACTATTGAAAAAAAGGCAACAAATTTATAAGACTGACTAGTGAATTAATTTATTGAAATAGAAAAAGAAAAAATAAACCCTACCATTATCATGATATTTTACTGTGCAACCTTGAACTGCAGCTCTTTTCTGAGAGTGTTGAACTTTAATGTGGCATTGACAACATAAGAATCATGAGTTTTGGAACATAGCCAGAATGGAGAAACAGGGAATGGGAGATAATCTTGATGGTCACTCCATCCAATGTTCAATGTACTTTGAACAACTGTAGGGCTTACAAAACAACTGCATATGAACCAATAAATAATGATACAAGCCAGCTGGTTACCAGCTCTGTGTAGTTATATTAAGTAAAACTTGCTTGGAAGATGAAAAAGTCATTGTGAATTTATAAATTAGACAACTCTTGATGAAAAAGAGGCTAGATTTTATGCCAATATAGATAAAAGAGACTAGAATAAAATAATAAAAATAATCTAGATTTTAGGCCACTCTGGGAAGAGAAGTAAAAGTAATAAACTGTGTATGCTCTTGATTAAAAATTTTAGAAGAAAAATTATTGATAAATTTATAAATTTGATTCTTATTTTCATAATGAAAAAGAAAATTAAGAATTTTTCATCTGGAGAAGGATTAAGTTTGCATTCATTTCAAAGTTCTTTTGGATACTTAAGATCAGTTATGGACATCTTAAACTAGTCTGATTTGATAACTTCAACACACACACACACACACACACACACACACAAATTAAAGTAAT
>NW_013668440.1:110011-121594 GCF_000517525.1 Limulus polyphemus | reverse complement strand
CACACACACACACACACACACACACACACACACACAAATTAAAGTAATGAGTACACTATCTCTATTGATTATAAAAGTATACAAAATGTAATGAAAGTGATAGTATTAATTTTCCTACAATCAATGCATCTGACTAAGCTTGTTATCACTAACAGATAGCATTAACTGTAGCAAACTGCTTGTGTTGTTTTGATAAGTTATTTATTTTTAAGATACAGGGAAAACCTCGGTTAATCCTGGGCTGAATGCAGCTCAGCAGACTGTGGTTAGCCACAACTGTTATAGGTTTTAATAAAGTACAGATTGATGTTGGAGTGGGTCTTTCAACTTCTGTATCTTGTATTGTTTTTTTGCTGTTGTTTTATGAATTGAATGATTTTTTAAGATAAAACGATAAAACTGCTTTACACAGTCATTTCCAGTTTATGCCAAAGAAGAAAAAAAAATTCAACTTTTGAAAATGCTTGGGTTATAGGATATCTGAAAGTGCTAGGGTTATAGGATATGGTATCTTTGTGTTGAATTGATGTCTTTAACCTATGTGTTTTTCTAACATCATGAATGATAAAACTGTGGTTATTTATAGGCATGAGTCATGTACTGTTATTAGTGTAATTTGTATTTATTTTTTCATAAATAAATAATGAATTTTATTTTAAAACCCAAATGCTTACAAATTTTGTACTTGCATAACCTTTTACACATTATATATTAAAACACGTATAAGTAAAGGGACAATAGTTTATAGTTAAATTGTTCTTCAGCAAAATAGCAGAGCTGAAAATATGTATATTGTAGGAGTGCTAGTCACTGAATAAAGTTATTGAATTTGTTTTATTGGCAATATACTGCTAGTTACAACCTGCTGAATATGGTTGGTCAGAGCCTGAGACTCACTGAATCATTGTGTCTGATTGTTGTCACACCTGGTACAAAAGAGATACTTGATAATGAGTATGAGCCTTCATGGCTTTGATGGTTTCTGCATGTATAGCATATGCTTTATAATCAGTTAACAGATAATATAAAGAGAGGACCATTCATAAGCCATTGCAATGCCAAGTTCTCTAAGTTGGAGTCTGGGTTGAGGTGTTGTCCTACAATATTGTTGTGTCATCGAGATCACGTGACTATTCTTACGCCCTCTACTTTCTAGAACTATCCTGTACTTTGGCGAATGCTCTAGTATTTACTAGATGTAGGGTAGTCTGGTATATAAAAGAGGGTGACAACGTGACGGGATAATAATGTAATGTGTGTGTGAAGATAGTGAGTAATTGAACTGCAGTCAGAAGTATTATTGACGTTCGTTGATATAGCATTTGTTTTAGCGCGATTGTTGAAAATAAGTGTATCGTAAAGTGTATTCAGAAAGAATAAACCAGTTTTATTAAGTAAGGACTTGTGTCGCTAAAGTTTCGTCGGAACGAAGTTACGGAAAGTTAATTAACAAACGGAGACGTAACAATATGTTCAAGTAATCTCAAGTGTTCTGTGGGAATTAGAGTGAACCATGAGAATGACCATGACCTTGGTGATTTCTTATTTAAGATAGTCCATCACTGTCTTGGTACAATAAACCATTCAATACCACAGTAATAAATCCCTTTTCTTTGATGCACAATAAGATGTTAGTTTATTCCTACTGATCCATTATCACATCATAGCAGAACTTCTATTCCAATGGTCCTGCTTAACTGTACAATCACATTTTGGTTAATTATTGGTAGGAACATAAACTTAATTAGCTTTTAATAATTATAGGTAAACTTGATGTTATGGCAGATATTTGTGATTTCTACAAAAGTTTAAACGAGGTGTGCAGTTAACTGCAAGACAAAAACAGATTTTGCTTGAACTTTAGCCAAATTCATAACGTCTGTTACTTGCTATGAGCAGTCAAATGTAAGGGTGAAGTAGATCTTGATGAGCAAGGTATGGCTTAAATGGTTATTGTGTTTGAGTTGTGAACCTAAGAGTTCGTGATTCAGGTACTGTTGCTTCAAAAATGCACCCTACACTTTGCTGCCATTGGTCAAATCCCACTGTTCAGTAGAACACAAGAAGCCCAAGGGCCCATCCTAAACTAGCAACTCAAAATTAGAACGACTTTTTGTAGATAGCTCATTGTGTATTCCTTACTCTTTGATCACAGATGATCACTTCATTTGATGCTCTGTAGTTCACATTATGTTCATTGGCATTGAACTGGTTATTCCTGTAATGATCATGTTTTGGAGAGTGGTTATCATTTGTCACAGTTGATCATTAATGAAATTTGTTTCTGTTGTCATATTATACATACTGATTACACAGGCCTGTGATTGTGTTATTGTCTTGAAATTTTTACACGTTGTACAGTAATTTCTGTATGCTGAATCCGAAAATGATATCCATTTGTCTTCATCACTTATAGATTTTTCACAAAATGTCATATGTACTTTTACATAAGTGAATCATTTTCATTGAAGTCTGGTCACATTTTGTTATGCTTAAAATGTTGACAACCACTGGCTATAGATTTCTCTACATCAATCGCAATGTGAGAGTCTTATCGATCATTCTAAAAACCACAAGAAACACACCTCTAGTATATAAACGGTTAACAGGCCTCCTGACATGTCATTTCTGGATTTGGTGAGAATTTGGTCTTTCCAAAGGATTCTTTAGAGATTTTTTGGGTCCAGACTTCGGGCTACGAACTTGCTTTCTCCAGGACATCATTTTACTGGTACAGAAATCATGAGAAAGAGTTTATTCATATCATACTTTTTCCAAGAAGGTTCACTGGTTTATTGCAACAATATTGCTTAATTAATACCAATGCTAGGAGCTGCAGTATATGAACCAAGTGAGTGGCGATTGTTCATTGTTTCCTCCAAAGAAGTCTAAAAGGTGTTCTCCTTCACAATGGTAACATGTATGCATCTGTTCCTATTACTCATTCGAAAATCTCGTACAAAAATCTCGAATTTCTTCTTAATAAGGTCAAATACAAGAACATGCTTGTCTACTTTGTGGAGACTTAAAAATTCTTTGTATGTTTTTGGGTCAACAATCCGGTTATACAAAAATTCCGTGTTTTTTGTGTGAATGGGACGGCAGAGCAAGAAATCGGTAGTGGATAAAAAAGCAATGGCCACGCAGAGTCAGCCTGATACCAGGATCGAAAAACATTGAATGTGAAAGTTTGGTTGACACAAAGAAAGTCTTATTACCTCCGCTTCACATAAAACTGAGCTTGATGAAGCAGCTTGTAAAGGCCTTAGACAAAGATGGCGACTGTTTCAAGTATCTATGTGGGCAATTCCCATCTCTTTCAGAAGCGAAACTGAAAGAAGGGATTTTTGTTGGGCGTCTGATTAGGAAATTGACTTCGGATGAACAGTGAGGATAGTTGAAAAAGAGCGTGGATTTCCTTTGAAAATGTTATTGACAAATCTTGGGAAATAACAAGGGCCCAAATTACGAAAATATTGTCAATAACATGCTCGATAAATTCAAAGAGTTGGGTTGTAATATGAGCTTGAAAATTAATTTCTTACACTCACTTACTGACTATTTCCCTGAAAATCTCGGTGCCGTCAGCGAAAAACAAGGGGGAAAGGTTTCATCAAGACATCAGGGAAATGGAGAGGAGGTATCAGGGAATGTGGAACATCAGCATGATGGCTGATTACTGCTGGTTATTGAAACAAGATGCTCCAGACGCAATACATAAAAGAAAACCACAACACCTTGTTTTGAGACCAAAAGACGTAGATTTTACAAAAATAAATCAGGATGAATGAGGATATATATTCATTTGACATCAGTCTTCTTCCCTTTTCTTCAGTTTTTTTGTATTTTTGTTAATACACATAATAAAAAATGTTCATCTAAGTAATTTTTCCCCCGATTTGTCAAAAAAAATCCTTACGTGACAGAAAAAAATATTTGGTGTAACAAACACGTGTTAAGAAACGATGCTTTTACTTGCATTTGCAGTTAGGATCCCTGTATAAACGTGCAGTAAACACTGTCATCGGCCAGGTTAATTAATATGCTTGTTTTTAATGTGTCCTAGTGTGGTTTGGTTTATTCAAGGAAGTCTACTCCCAACAGCTGTTTATTATTTTCAGTAAGTTAAGTCATACTTTAAAGGATCTGTAAATAACTTTATTGTTCTTCGAACAATAGTTGATCCCAGTGAAAGAACAAAGGATTTTATTTTGTCTTTTCTAACATTGGACAATGTTGGCAAACAAATACGAGAGACAAAACAGAAAGCATTAATACCAAAGACACGTGCATGAAACCGAAAGAAGCACATATGCGATTTACTTTTCATCTAACTCGGTTACAATTTCAGAATTAACAAGTAAAACGGAAATGCCAAACATCGATGTAGGCTAGAAATTCGGTGTGAGCGAAGACGATATAAAAATCTTTTTATAGGCTCTTTTATTCAGGATTTCATGAGCTATCACTCTATTTTATACGCGTCCGCACGTGCACACATTTTACCTGCAAACGTGCGGTTTTAACCCCGTTAGCTGTATAGAATTTATACGCAGATCGATGTACACCCGTAGTTTGCAAACTTAAGGGTGCACCTTTAAAGTGAAGTAAAAAAATTATGAGGCACAAACGTTGGAAGTAATACATTACACGTTAAAACTAAAACTGGACAAACTAATACAATAAGAGGGTATCTTTGTGCCTCCGAAGAAGTCTAGACTTTATAGTTTATTTTAGAAACTCGTGAAAACTATAATGTATAACTAGAAGCTGTATTTTTCGAGTACATTGTTGCTTTTGTAAGTGCAGTATTTTCAAGTATGTCAAAAATCTATACACGGATTTTGTTAGTTTGCTATTTTCTCATGGTTTTGACACATGGCTAGGTACATTAAAACAAATTTTTACCGAATT
Source organism: Limulus polyphemus (assembly GCF_000517525.1). Taxonomy (NCBI): domain Eukaryota; kingdom Metazoa; phylum Arthropoda; class Merostomata; order Xiphosura; family Limulidae; genus Limulus; species Limulus polyphemus. The sequence continues at coordinate 116,680 of NW_013668440.1, read as the reverse complement.
TAAATATTTAAATTAAAAACACTTGTTTGTGCAGGGAGGAAGTATATTTTGCCATTGAATCAGAATGTCCTCTGGCTGCTCATACGGATGGATAGTTGCTTGGTTAGATAAACATGCGTATTTAGAAGTGCCATTTACGGTGTTCTAGGTTTCAGTTTGTCATGTAGAATAATTCAAGTTGCACATGTGTATGAAGTAATTACGAAAATATATCAAATCAACAACAGATTTAATAACGTCAATGGATAACTAATTATTTATCAGAGTATGTTTAAAAAGGACGTACTGTACAATATAAACAGATAATCACAAAAAATTAATCTGTATTTACGTACATTTTTTATCCGTTTTACCATTACGTACTTTACAATATAAACAGATAATCAGAAAAAATATCTGTGTACAAGTTTTATCCATGTTACCCTTACGTACTTTACAATATAAACAGATAATCACAAAAAATAAATTTGTATACACGTACATGCATCATCGGTGTTACCTTTACTACAGCTTGTTTTGTAAAATTTATAGTGGCTTAGAAGCCTTTATATATGCGTATTTATTTTACAGGGATGTTAAGAATAAAGTATATGTAAGTGTATTCTTATTCTCTTTTTCCCCAAGTCAAACCTGGCCCTTTACCCTTTTGAATTTGTTGTTGAGTGATAAGGTTCTTATGTAACTAAACATCAATAACAGGTGATGACGTACAGTCGACGAAAATTGACATAAATGATGTTTACATCGTGTCACGCATAACAGATTTTAACTAATTATAATGATGTTTAAATTAACAACGTCAACATTTTAGAAACACTTTTTCATTAAAAGTATTTTAAGAATGGGCAAAGTGCTTAATTTAGTAACTTTTTATGGCTCAGTTTGACGTGTAAAAGTTACCAGTTTCTAGTAATTAATACTTTTATTGTGTTGTACTCTTCATCGATTGAATACTTCAGAAGAAATGCTGTGAGGAAAGATCTCACGTCAGACAGATTTGTTAAAAGTTCATGACGGGCTTGTAATGTGACCTTATTGACTTTTCGTTGCCAGGCGCAGTTAAGTGTATGTGCATAAATAAACAACAACAAAAGAAAAACAAAAAAAACGGTATGTTTCTTGTGCTGTCAGGCGCCAGTAAGGAACAGTAAAGGCTTATCTTGATGTTGTAGATAAATTGATCGATAGTGTGTTACTTATACTGTACTTTAAGGTCGAATCCGTGACGGTAAGTTTTTGTTTGGTATATACAAAATCGTGCACTGAAGATTTATGTAATTATTTCTCTGTGTATGTAACCAACGTAGTAATATTAAAATGAATATCGTGTTGTTCCAAATCAATATTTAAGTTAATTATACTTAGCATCAGTTACCCACAAGATTAAATATACTTATGCTAAAAATGACTATCTATGAAAGATAAAATTTGATGAAAAACGCGATTTTTCACAGTCGGCTTAGGCTTTGTCAGGCGAACAAAAATAAAAAACTAAACCAAATCGAAAAACAAAACTTGGCATTGAGTAGGCTGATGGTTGTTTTGTCGTTGAAATCTGGCCAGGAGCTAAGCTTGTATGATTGGCATTTCATTTTGCTAATACTTTACTTTGACACAATCAAATTTTCTACGCCTAAATGTCATTATTGAATAAAAGGTTTTGAGAAGGAAAGTGTGTTATAATTTATCCGTGAAAGAATATGTATGCTTAAGATTGTTAGCTTAATATTACACTAATCACTATAATATTGTCAATTTTTTGGCCAACCTCACCGCAAGGCCATTCTTGACGTGTTGATTAATCTATTATTCCGCGGCAAGAAGTGAGAAAACGGTTGCTAAGACGATAAAACTGAACGAAGGGAAAAATGACTGTAGAAAGCAGTGTCGGTGATCGTTTAATAGCTTATTGCAGACGGCAACTACACGAAAAGGAGAAGAAGAAAAAAACCTACCCTGCAAGTTACATCTTACCCTGCCAAGGTAAACCACATACTGATATTAACGACTGTGAACTTGGACGACCAACGATTAGCGCGTGGTCGATTAAAGACCTTGTTCTGCTTTTACATGATCTTTTGTGGGCGTCAGGTGTGCACGTGGTAGGCGCGACAGGGCCGGACTCGTAATAACATAGCTAAAACGTAACCTCCCTCAACATAGGGACCTCTAGGGGGCTATTGGAAACAAAGTCAAGCTATAAAATGTACTTTGTGATCTTTCCAACGAGTATCACTTGATAAGATGAAGTCGTAACGATGCATGACAAATGTGATTTGATTAAATATTAAACTAAAAGTAACGGAAAGTATACATCATACGAACTGTAGTAATGTAACCCTTTAATTTTATTAAAATACCGCCGACTAAGATGAAGAAAATTGTAATGGCAGCGCTCCAGTGAAAATTAATCACTAAATTTTGCCCTGTCATGCAACTCATTTTAGGCCCATTAATGCTTGATTTAACGTACTCGGTCACTGTGTCTAATTACGTCGATGATAGCTGTGTAATTGAGACGTTCAGAAATATTACTATGAATAATTAATACACTCATTGGGTTAAAACTATCAAAGAACAACGGCCCAAACTGTAGTTTAGCGTTCAGTGTTGGATGGCTTGTCATTCGTGTACAGATAGAAGAGCATAGAATGTTATGTCTAATGACAGAGTTTTAAATAACTGTTAAAAAACAATCTAGTGAGTAATATGTTACGGTCGTGATAGTATTAGCTAGGCGATTAAATCGTATCACGCTTGGAAGACATTGGTCACGCATTATAATATATTGCTCATATTAATCAAATTTTGAGGTAGGTGTCGAGAACGTAACGTCTTAAAATGAGGAATAATCGTGATAATGGACTTAGGCATCATCAGTAGACTAGTCTGTTATAGTATTACAAGCTATTTGACTACATTTATTGTTTGACATTTTACAAAAGTTTATCTGAAATTATTTATTGTTATTCTCTTTATCTTCCACTGCCCTTTTCGTGCCACAATGATATAAGTTTGATAATGAATCATTTACAATTAAAACTATTTACATCACCTGTTTAAATGGGTTAAACTCGAATTGAATTTGTAAACTATAAATGACTTTATATGCATTTTAAAAGTTACATTTCTTTTCTGTCAAAAGTGAAATTGAAAAGAGAATATGTGACGTAGAGGACTAATGAATTCCTTGATTGGCGTACCCTCTGCTGTGGACTGCAGTTTTTGCCTGTTCAAGGCTCATCAGCACAGCTTTGGTCAGCCAAAGAAATTCCATTAAGCCTTTTAAAATGGTGAAGTGTGTATAATAGTAATGGGGTTTTGAGACCTTTAGGATTCAAAACTCCATGTATATTATAAACGACGTTGTTGTATAACAGCTTTTATACTGTGTCCACCTTTTACAAGCCGGCAAAGAATGATTATAGTTGCACTTGTCATAAGACATTAATATTAGGCGTGTAACATTTTTAAGCACTACATTCTTAATCCTGTGCTTTAGGGATTTTCGAGAATTAGAACATTGTATAATAATAGTATACCAGTCACTATATTTGTTATATTCATTGCCGACGACGCGTTTTGCTCAATTCAAAGCTCTTCAGGCCGGCTGGAATACAACAAACACAGTAGTGTTCGGAACACTATTTATATAAACCATTTGATACGACAATTCTTGAAAATACCTGAGGGACTAGATTAAAATATAATAGACCTAATACTAATGTCTTACGACTTTCTTTTATCTTATAAGTCTGAATTAAAGCGCAAGAGACGGTCCCGCTAGTGCAAAATTTCACTGTAGCTATTTCTTTTTCGTTTCGAATTTTATCTTCATTTCAAAATACATATTTACGTATAAGTGTTCATAGAAATAATGAACGAAACACTTCTGTTACGAATAAACTAGAAACAGTGCAGATGAAATGCTTAACATGCTATCTTCATATGTGATAAGCATATTTAAGTTTGACTTGTTTCGTTTGAGAGATAAAAGGTGCCGATGTTTCCATGATCATAATCAGCCATTAGTTTTTCGAGCTAATGGTGGTGGTTGCTTCTCTTCTATCAGTTTATAAAGTTTGGATTGATAAATGATAGTGAGTATCCTACTTTAGACGAGAGGTTTAAAAGCCCGTGAATAGTGAGCCACGCATTCGATTTTCGATTCCAGCACTTACTTATTATGTAGAATTATATATATATATATTTATTGTGATGGCCAAGAATATTATGACTCTGACAAAAACAAGTAATTAAACCTAATCAAGCACATTTTAATAGCATTCAGTCTTGTTTTAGTGGTTTAGTCTGTCTGTTAAAAATTAACAATCACGTGAAAAAATTTTCAAAGTTGGTAAGTAATGTAGAGGCTCTGCTACATTGGTGTTAACCAAAAATATTCAAAGAAAGGGGTAAAAGCACCGTTAGGCTTGTTTAGAATTTCGCGAAAAGATACTCGAGGGCTGTCTGCGCTAGCTGTCTCTCTCTAGATTTAAGATGATAGACTAGAGGGAATGCAGCTAATAAACACCACCCACCGCCAACTCTTGGGTTACTTTTTATCAATGAACATTAGGATTTCTAGTCACATTATAATACCCCCCTCCTCCCCCCCCCCCACGACTGAAAGGGCGAGCATGTTCGGGGAGGATTCGAACTCGCGACCCTCTGATTGAAAGTCGAGTGTCCTAACCACTTCCGTTGGGTAAAGAAGCATTGAGTAAGTAATTATCTTGACTAGCAGGAATACCCGCCCCCCGGACAGGTATAAATGTTAGTTCCTGCGGAAGGGTATTGGGTCTACGGCCTTTTTCTGGAATTGTCTGATAGTTCTACAACAATGTACTGATACTTGACTTTCGATAATGTTCACAGTCCATGAGAAAAAGGATTTTATAGAAATTTTAATTTAAAAGTGAGCTGTTATCATAGCATTACATCACAGAGTAGTTTTTATTTAAGTATTTCTCTGTAAGTATGTTTTTGATTGTATTATACTTGAAACTTGCTCCTTTTTGTAATTTTTATTTAAGTCTGAAACGTATCATTTTTTTGGAAATTTCGATTGTTTTGTTTATCGATCAGGTATAAAAAATATTACCCAGTTGCGATTCGTGCGGTAGTTTCCGAGATTCGAGTTTTGGACGTATACATCGCAAGCTCCGTTGTAATAAAGATATCACAGCAATATATTAACCATCCCTTTGTATTTTATATATGTTTTTCACTTGTGTTACTTACCAATAAAACTAAACTTTGACTAATTTATCGTGTTTGCACCAAAACAGTTGTTTTTCATGCAGATTTGTTAGTGAAACTATCATTTTAGCCACTCGGTGTGCAATAATATGCAGAGGACGTTAACGGACAGGGCTCATTAACAAAAAATGGACACTTGTGAAGCATCGTAAGGCAAGCCTTTTTTTGGGGGGGGGGGCTACAGGAGACTGAATTGTCTCTGTTAGTTATAGGGCAAAAATCCATAAGAAGCAAATAGATCCTCTTTTGTCTATATTCAGTTAGTCTTATGAACACTTTTATGATCTAAAATTAAACTGAATTTTTGCGTATTAACACTTAATAGCATATTATTATCATTATTACTTTAATGTAAAGTTTTAACAATATCCTATGTTCCGCTTCTCTTAAAGCTGACGTCATTTTTTTCTTTCCCGATGACTCGCAAGCAAGGAGTTCAATCAGGTGTATCATTTCGTAGTTGTTGACAATTTTTATAATAGAAAAAAAATGGTTTCTTTCGGGACTTAAGGACAGGAAGGCAGGAGCTTGAGTTCCCCCTCTCCTTTGTTGCTACAGCGTATTTCGTTTTCTTGCCAACCTGCGCTGATATTGGGCCAAAGGCTTAGTTAACACAAGATATAATGTATATAGTGTGGTTCACATAGTTCAGTATATTTCTTCGTTTCTTTCACACAAGGTCTTTGAATTTTTTACCAGTTAAAGCACCCACAGCGAAGTGGAAATTTATCAGATAAATCATGCATCAGCGTTCTGTTATTCAAAGGATTATATGAAAACAAAATTGTAAATACTTGTTTTGTAATAAAAATCGTACATCATATCGGTTGCACATTTGTTTCGCGTGACAACAAAAGCCCCATTAACTATTTGCTTGCACCCTCTCCGGCCTCTTGCACGTCATCGTGTTTGACCTTGTTGCATTTTATGCCAGCCGCTCTTGACTCCCAGACGCTCACGGCCAGAGCGACAATGGAAGCGGATAAAAAGTGACCTCTAGCGACTTGCGTGATGGGCGAGTCTGACGTTAATGAATTTCGTGTTTGTTATGAGACGGTTGGAAGGTGTTAAACGATATGGGTGTAATTAAATTAGCAAAAGATCAACACTTCAATAGCTATTTCACTGTTGTAACCTTTTATATACGTGCTATGTGTCTACTTATACAGAAAACAAAATTTCCAAGTGAGTATATTTTCCTTGCTTCCGAAGAGGGGGCAGGTCAAGAGTATTGCAATCGGGTTCGTGTGTGTGTGTGTCTGTCTGTTTCCGTACGCTTATCTCGAAAACTAAAGAACCGAAGTACATGAAAATTTTACACAAGATGGGAAGTTATTATAGGACAGTCCTCTACAAATTTGATCCGGTTTCTGGATCACTTTGAAGCATTTTTTTTTTTTTTTTTTT